>NC_071467.1:109084279-109385032 GCF_028500815.1 Rissa tridactyla
TGACAATTTACAAGTGACCAAGAGGTGACACTGGAGTTTCGAAGACAACTACCTACATTTTTTCGATACAACTACCTACATTTTTTCTATACCTCACACTTCAAGCACTGATGTCCCAAAGTGACTTTTGCTGTGGTCCAAATTGCATTTGGTGCTGTACTAACACAAGATGAGATGATATACAGATGTAGGTAGTTTTTGAAACCTATGCTATTTCACATGTATTTCATAATCATAAAAATCTCATTAACATAATAACAAAGCATACTTGTTTTATTAATATTATTCTTTTTTTTTCCTTCATCATATGCAAAGTGTTTTTCACTTGTAGATCTTTGTGGCAAGACCCAGAGTCAGCCAGAGCTTTGAGGAAGTTTATCTAAAATTTTTCTTTATAATCAGCATCCTGACATAGAAGATGCCTTTTAGACCAATCTTGCTTAATTAGATTATAAACTGGAACACTTCTTAAATCAAGACAAGTCATTTAAGACAGAACAGATACAAAAATCTCTTCCTTCTCAGTTTCCTTGCTTCCAGGTTTCCCTGTAGGACTACAGAAGGTTTATGAGGTGCAGCAAGCTTTGCATTGACTATTTCTGCCACCTCAGATGTCAGCCGGTCTACTCCCTTCTCTCAATACTGTCTTCATAGTTGCAGGCTGCCAACGCATTGCTTTGTCTCTGTATCTGCCTGCCCTATGCTGCAACCTATCAAGTCTCTACTCCTGCACGGGAAAGCTCATTCCCTCCTCTGCAGCAGCAACCTTCCACCTCCTTCCAGAAGGGTCTACCTCATCTAACCTCTTATCTCTAAGATACCTCATCTAATCTCTTAAAAATAAATAAATAAATAAATAAATAGCAGATATAAAATATAATCTCAACGATTTTCTCCTTTTTTGAGAAAATGGAACTTTATTATAGGATAGTATCTTCCAAAGAATTTATCTGGCAAATACTTTCAAAAAAAAAGATGATGATATTTTTCCTAAGGACATATTTATATAGTTAAAAAATTGATTGATTTTTAGAAAACAGTTGAAGCTGTTAGTTTCTCAGGATTTTCTGAAGTAGGTTATCTATATCTATCTACAGATGTCTTTCTGGTCCCTTGAGTCAGATGTTTACATTTGAACATTACCAAAATGTCACCTGTCTTTAGGTTGCTTAGCAGTTTAAAAGGGAAAGCGAGGAAAGATGAAGCTAGCCCTAGCGAGCTGACTACTGAAGGCTTTTAGTTTCTCTTAACCTGCAGAAATTTCTTCAAATTTAGTGATCCTTAGAAAGCCTGGCTGACACTGCTAGGAGCTATGGCACTTCTGACAGAGATCAGGGCAGACTTGCCCCTAGGAACACAAAGAACCCTTGCTGTTTCAATAGTCTGCAAGGGATACAGATAAAATTCCTGAAAAGTCAAAGAGACTATTCAACTCTGACGTGTGCCATACTGAATATATAGCAGATTTTCTTAACACCTGTGTACATTTTTGCCATATTAAATAGATACCAGATTTTCCTAACATGTGTGTACTATACACACATTTTAACCTATTGACATTCTACAAGTACCAGGAGGCACAATAAAAGTTTCTATATGTATGCATATTGTGAATAAAATTCCTCACAACTTTCTTAAGTAATGTTTTTACTTAACAAAGTTAGCTCAGAATATTCTCAGCTTTAAAAAAAAAAAAAAAGGTCATAATATTGAGAAAAAAAGTGCATTATTTCCAATGGCCTCACAAAGCAGCCAGGCTATTAAGAATAAGTGAAGTGCTATTAAGTAGAGATTAAACAATCTTACCTTTTCCAGACCAGTAACTCATGTTTTCACATTAGTTTAGCACTTCAGAAACACAACATTAAAATAATTTGATTGAAATGTATGACTTTTTTGAGACTTTATACATTCCTTCAGACTTCAACAAAAATGAAAAACTCAAACATATTATGCCTCTGCCAAGAAGTTAATGCTTCTGCTATGTCCAAGCATTGTTTTACTAAAACAATCCACCAAACCCCCCAAAAAGTCCCCAAAGATTTTAAACGTGAAGTGATTGCTAACAGAGCAAATTTAACAGATGAGGAGAAAAGACCCAAGCCCTGTGGGAAACAACAAACATTCATATAATAGAAGGAACAATATAGTTTACAAATAAAATTCATGACGATGTTGATGAGTTTTGGGAATCAGGTCTGAGTACAATGACCCACTAAGTACAACGAAAGCTAAGATCCGATATCCAGTGCATTTATTTCTAATATTTTTCTTTACTCAGCTGGTTTTTCAAACTTAGCAGAGCATATTGAGTTGTGCCAACTATGCATGTTTAGTAACAAGATGACCTTCTAGCAACTCATAATGAGTTTAAGGGCAGTTGTAATAAGAATATCAAAGGGAGTTTAAACGTCATGTTTATAATCTTTTGGTAAGGCCACAGACTTCATTATCATAATGCTATAGCACAGATCCAAATCAATTTTAGTTATACTTCTAATGTAATCTCAGGCTTGCAACCAGCCGCTTCAATTATTTTTTCTGCAGTAACCTCATCTAAAACTTAATTTTTTGTTCCTGCTAGCCCCTTCCCTTTTCACCAAAACAGACACTTCTGCAAGGGGGAAGGCAGCCGTGGAGCTTGCTGAAGAGCCACATGTTTCCTCTGGAATTAGGGCACATCTGCTCGAGGCAGGGCTGGAGATGACATTAAGTTGCTGTACAAACTCCATCATGAATTTGTTAAGTGTTCTGCTTTTGGGCAGGAGGGATTTTTATTTTTTTTTGTATGCTTTGGGTTTTTTTAATTGATAGCTACTAAACCTATGGAAAACAATCCACTTTAATATGGAACCTTCCCTTAAAACTTTACTTATTTTTCGCCAAATTATAAATCATGTGGGCTAGAAGACAACTTCCTTAACATAGGCTTTACTCCCGGTACAGAAGAACTTTGCATTTCAAACATGGCAGAGGGGACAAACTCTTTTCTGGAGTGTCTGTAACCAGCTGATAAAGAGGAAGAAACGAGCGCTCTCTCTTCATACGGGACTACACTGACAGTTAAAAGTAGTTAATTTTGAAAGCATTATGAATGAATTATTCTTTCCATAGTTTGGTGTCTTAAAAAATGCATCTTGTGTTTATTCTCAGCAGAGCTAAGAATTCAAATCATTCTAGAAGACGTTGAGCAACACTCAGGGTGGAGTGCTGTCCATAAGATAATTCAACTGTCAAGTATTGCCATTTATTTCCAAGAAATATGCTTACACAGTGATTTGCTACTGCTTTTGGAACCTACTGAAAAATGGCAGTTTGACAGAAATAGCCATAAAGCAGCTCCTCTTGCTAAATGACACAGCATTACCAAAATGTGCAGCAACAATCAGGGTTGAGATACGGACCATGTTACACATATCTTACAGTAGTGTATTGGGGTAGTGGCACCACATGCATGGAGTTTATAGGCAAACAAATACAAACTTCTCCCTTGCCTAGGGCTTTGTTTCAGTTCACTGAACAAAGCAGTACAAAGTAATTACAGTCTTTTTCTTGGAAATTGTTTCAGACCCTCCTTGGAGGTTTCTGCTTCAAAGGCATTCCAAATTATAACAAAAGAAAGTGGGCTATTCGCCCAAAGTTTGAGAAAATGACATTTAGAAGCACAAATGGGGTCTTCTCAGGTTTCTTCTCATACCAGAAAAAGGCAGCCAGGTTTGTTTGAAGTACTATGTTCAAGAACTACCTTCTTCCCCCAAATTCTGGGGAAAAGACAGCTGGAATCTGTCCTGAACCAGCCTTATATGTTACCATTGAGGCAGGTTCATCTCATACTGTTAATCATTTCTTAAACTGAAAAATCAGAAGCAACAGCCTGAAACTTCATAGGCCACAGACCTATTCTGCCTCTCAGCTGTGCTGAAAGGAGCAAAGTCTAAAACAAAGAAAGAGCCAACCCAGGACTGGCTTTCCTCGGATTTTTAGAAGCCCATTGATACTCCCATTGACAGGATTCTTTATGGAAATTACTGTCCATCAAGAATTTGATCTCAACGACTCATGTAAAGCACTTTTCCCAATATCTTAAACTACACAGTACAAAATAAAAGGTGTTTGTCTCCTCATTCTTTCCAGCCATCATCTCCTCACGGCACATCAGTATACTGAAAATGAGAAAAGTTATGAGTAGATTTTATGCCATGGGATCATGTTCATCATACTTGCTCTATTATAATAGAACCTGAGACTAATGTCAAAACTCAACCCTTAGATAAACAAAAATCAAGCTGGTATTTCTTTTATACTTACAGCTACAGAACATTATTATTCTAGACACCAACATTTAGAGTTTCTGTCTCGGGAGTGATAAGTAAACCCAAAGTTGTGGCACCAAGCAAATGATGCATACGCTGAACTGACAGTCCTGCAAACAGTGGGAAGTATGTGATCAGTCTTTCTGGCCGTGATGTCTTCCCTTGCCATCAAGCAGGGTTCCAGATAAGAGAATTCCAAATTTAGCTGAAGACGCACGTGCAGAGTCTTACTATGGGCTCCTAATCAAAATCTTGCAAGGCTTGCATTTTTTTTCAGTCTGATTAGTCTGGTAATTTAATAAGTATTATGTAAGAAATAACAGCATTTATATTAGGATTCTGTTTTATGTAAGGCTTAGTTGAAACCATTGAGAAGATGAGTAACTGTGCAATATTGATTTGAATTAAACAGGACTGCCACAATGAATATCTGCTATTAACATTATACTAAACATTATTTTATCATAACATCTCTAAACCAACATCTTTGACAGCTTTTGAGATTACGGATTTTACTTCTAAAGGTCTTTGTTGATAAAATGCTGCTTGAATAACTGAAATGATGGTAGAATTTTCATTTAGAACTTCCATTCAAAATGTTTCTTGAGACAAATTTGTTCATGTTCATATGTCTAATGGAGTCTCAAAAAACTATTGGCTCCCCTTAGGATGATGTTTGATTTGTAAAACATACTAATTGACCCATTCTTCCAAGATCAAAAAGTCTTCTTCATGAGTTTTGTTTCCCTAAAGATTTCCTTACTAAAGGAAATTTAGTAAGCTACTAAACAGCTTTCCTTTTTTTCCCCCTTTCATTATTTTAGCTTGCTGCATAATTTCAAGGTAGTTGCATAGTATCTTTTTCTTTCAGCACATGCATCTGTAGTCAATTGAGTGATTACCTACTTTAGGAAGTAGAGAGAGGTGCCTCATTAGTTTAATTCACAGAATTAAACCAAGTCAACATAAAAAAAAATCTAGAAAACAAGCCAGCTGAAATATTACTCGCATCATATGTAGTACGCCTTCTACTCAAGACAGTTAAATCAAGCCACTACAAAACAAAGTGTTGAAAATACTTGTGCCATGGGAAAGCAGAGTAAAAGCTCTCAACTTAAAAGAACATATCATTTCTAGCTTCTCTAATTCTGCGGCTCATGGTCATTAACAGCTGTTTTACGAAAAATGTAATTTTAGATGGTACAGAATTATACAAATTTAAAAATGATGTCATGAATTAAAAATAGAAGACTAAGTGCATGTGCCAGAAAAGAATAATAAGTGTTATCAATAAAATGAAGATGGAAAAAGGGTCATCAAATTGGGTAATTACTTGACTAAGTTAATAATTTTTATATTATGATTAAGTACCTTTGGTATTTAGGAAATTCTATAGGATTTTAGACACGAATTGTTCTGTTTGTCACAGCAAGGAGTCTAGGACACTTCTCTTTCAGTGTTACTGAGTATAAAATATCATGTACTAAGATGTGTTTAGTATTGTCACAGGTGGCACTGTCATGATAGCAGGAACCAGAGTTTTAGCCCGAACAGAAATCTCTGCCCCTTCTGAGCTACTATACATATCTCCATTACACATCACTGCAAGTATTTGCTGAGGTGCTGTAAAAGTCTTTTGCAAAAGTCTAAGGTATGTTTTAACAGTTTGAAAGGTGTTTACCCTCACATCATTTTCATGACCTGATGTATTAAGAGGCATAAGATAAGCTCTGTCTTACACAAATCAATCTTTGTACAAATAAATTCAAGCCTAGGCCCTTCTGAATGGTAGTCAGCCATTCATCTTGTCTACTGACTAGTTCGTTACTTTTCTGTAATACATTTGGTGTTACTTTAGATTTTGATTATTTTATATTTTGTCTGTCTACATTACGTGTAATTTTCTCTTTCCATAATGAATACTTATTCCTTCCTTAAAGGAGGCTGGGTACGACTGGCGATCGACGTTTAATTGGATCATGTAGTGTTGAAAATATTTCAACAACATAATTACTCCCAATTGAATCTGCTTCTTCCATTTATCTTAGCTTGAAGTATTTTTATTAGAAGAGTGTCATGTTGTGGTTCTTTTCTCCTCTAACTGTCTAGCATTGCCATTGTGCTGGGCTAAAGCACCACTGACAGATCTCCCTATGTGTTGCTGTGCAGCCTTTGCTGTGATGTGCATAGACTGCTTCAAGGTATCGCAGACTTCAAAGACGGTCACAAAATTCTGTCACTGACGGCTTCACGTAATCCTGAGGAGATGGCATGAACCTCTTTTGGGGAGATGAAAGGTGGAGAAGCCACAGAGGCAGACCTGGTGGCACCAGACTAAATGCAAAGGACTGGTACCTCTGGCGCCACACTCTGGCACCTCAGCAGGCAGAACAGGTACAATCCAAAGTTATGGCAAAAACTCTCACCTAGCGCAAAGTCAAGTTTGGTACAAATAGAAAAGGCTGGGCTAACGTAAACTGGACAAGGATTTAACAAAGGTCAGTTCTGAGTTATACTAAGCCTTAACAGGAATGGAAGATATTTAACAGACCAAAGGATTGAATTAATGCTTTTCCACTCCGTGCTACTGCTTTTTAACAGAGCTGACTCACAACTGATTTTTATAGTTCTGTAACAAGTCACAATGATTAGACATATGCAAATAAGATTTGGTAAGATAAACACTTTTTTGGTTGCTTTGGACACACTTAACAGAGTAAACAATAGGGTCAATATTTTCCATCTCAGGTTTAAATGTAATTTCTACTTGACAAGGATAAAAAGGAATCTACACTTTTTTGAAGCCATGCATTGAAAGCACTAGATTAGCAGTTAAAGAGCACAGCACAATGATTTAAAGGTTGACTGGGATTCCAAATTGTATTCCATGTTTTATTATATATTTAAAAAACTAATTATAACTAAAACCTAACTGATGCCAGAGGAGGACTAGGAATGTTTATAAACTGCTGTAATTGAATTATCTCCAAGGAACTAGTGTTGTGAGATGAGAAAAATCATTATGCAATATCAGTATGCTATCAAATGTGTGAAATCTAAACCTTTTTGGAGTTCAGAGCATTTCATTTCAGCAACCTAGTAATTCACCTTTCAGCATTAGACACCGTTACTGAATGATGAAGACTGTAATAGATGTTGAAACATACTGCAATATGGTATCCAGGTTACTGCGCAAAGGCTACGTCCAGACATTTGGACTATATATGCTAACACTCTGCCGTATCTTCCCAGAGCTTATTTAATAGTCAGGCGTTTAAACTATCACAGTGATTTATTACAGTATTAAAACTTATATTTCTTTTACAAAATACTACTGGTTTTAGCACTTCCTTTGACTCCCTGTCTCTGAGAATATTAGTGACACAGGTATAAGGTCATACCTGTCCTCTTCTAACAAAAATACCTCAATTTTTTTTATTTATTTCCATGGAAATTGACACATTTTCCATCAATATCCTCCCTTGTTCAAATTCCTTCAGTAATGACTATGTTCATCTCTATTTTAAATTTTTTATGTTTCACTGCTCTTGCAAATTTCAGTTATCATTCCTCCCACAATACATTTTTATTGGCTAGATGCATTATTCCTTCACATGCTTCCAACACTTCAAGCCTGGACTGTAGAATTTTCCACTGCTGCTTCATTTCAAAGACTATTCCAGACTTTCCTTCCTCTGCTTACATACTTTTCATACACTTTGGTAAAATATCTGCATTTTTCATATGGTTTATTTTTTAATTTTCCCATGAGTCCCTCATAAGTTCAAAGTGCGCCACATATTACTTAGCAACACAAAATTCAATACAAAATTGAAAAGACTACTATGCGTTTTATATTGCAGAGATAGTGGAGTTATGAACAAGCCTAACCTTTGGCAAGATCTGGACCTTTGTCAGCATCTTGTCCCATTAGTCTCAATAAAATCAGCTATGGAAGGCTGAATAATCCTGTGTTCAAACTGAAAAAGGCTTCACTTTGCAAATAATCAGAAGGGTTGTTTCTGAAGACAAAATATACTGCAACAGAAAATAAGGAACTACCTCAAGGAAAGTGAAGCTGATGTTTTACACTTCGTTCCCCCTGAATTTGCAGACACATAATCTCTAACAATACAGTCTAATTTTCCTGAAACACATGCATGGTGACACGCATGAAAAGGACGATGTGGATTCACAGTGTTCACCATAATCCATATCTATGGACATTCAATGTGCTTTGGGAGAGCAACTCAGAAAACAATTGTAATTCATTTAAGAATGCAGATAACTATAAAAAAGGACACCACAATCAGCTTATAGTTGTTGTTAAAGACACTGTTGGCTATTGCACACAGCTCAGAACCTGAAATCTGACTTCTCAGACATCTTCATGACGACTCCGGTGTTTTGTCCTCAGAATAAACAAGCCTAGCCTGACCAGGCTTTGCAGAAAGCTGCTTCAGCTCTCAGCTCATGTCCCTACTTCAGCTATTTTGATAATTAAAAAACCCAACATCAGTTGGGTACAGTTTGTCAACTTATGTGGAAGGGCCGATATAGTAATAAAACTGCTAGAAGTCCTGTTCCCCTACATGTCAGATTAGACAAAAAAAGGAACTAGATAACAATCATTTTAATTTGAAATTCCACCTGAAACTTCCTGAGCGTTGCTTCAAACTTTACCTATGCAAATTTCTCATATGCAAAATGGAACTATTCTTTTTCAATTTGCTCTTCTCCATTTGGTCAATTTATTAAAATCTTATGTATTTCTATTTTGTGATTTTTTTATTTATTTAATAGCTTAGGTTATTTCAGTTCTCCTATGTTTGCTATAGATTTTTCTTTTGAATTGCCAGTTTTCCTGCAATATGAAATTGCTTAAATTCATTTTAGTATGGTGCTGGGATCACTTTTTCCCCATTACTGCATATATTGTAAATAGGGAGAAAATGCTTTTTTACTGCAGGCAATGTGTAAAGTCTCTCTGTTTGCATTTTGAACATTAGCTCATTGTCAAATACCAGAATAAGAAAAAAAGTGTCTTCTGAGGAAACCAGAGGCATATTAATATTGTACCAACCAAAAAGAGGCATGAAATTTCATCACTCTTGAACTGCTATGTGTTTGGCTCGATTAAAACTTTCACCAAGTTCTTACAATAAATACGCCATAACTGGATGGCAGGATGCAACACTTCTTGACAACTACAAAAATATAAGATGCTATATGAAAACCACTTGTTAAAACCTCAGTTAATTTTCTGTTGGTGGCACAATTTTGGTTTAAAAAATATGATTGAAACTCTGTATTTAACTCCTATGTTTATCGATTATCTGTTAATAGCTGTAAGACAAAAGATAGCTTAAATATCAGTTTTCCCGTTCTTCTTCTGCAATACTAAGCACAAGCTACCACTCAAAACGCTGTGTTGCCTGAAGTAGTAGTCAGATATAAACTATGTGCAATTTAGTATGACCAGGAGTATCAGGGGAGAAATGTGCAGGATTCAGGGGAAAACACTCACTCAGAGACCTACCCCCACTCATGGTTATACCAGTCCAGAGTGCCTCGCTGATTACGCCAAAGTGTCCCTGTAGAGTTGGGATCTCGAGGCAGGCGGCATCACACAGCTGACTTGGCATGTGCTTCAAGACAAATCCTCACAGCTGTCCCTATCCCCTGCCCTTTTACAGCTTCTGCACCACCAGGCTAAGCCCTTGCTCGAGGCTTTAGGCGCCGAAACTAGGTCTCCTCCAGAACAGTTGCAGTCTCACACCCAGCTGGGCTTGGCCAGCCTATCCTGCTAAGTATTCTGGTTGTTGTATTCAAATAGTTGTATTTGAACTCTCCATCTTTTGCTCTTTCCTGCCTCATCCCACCTCTTGGCAAGGTGTCACTTATTCTTCCTCATTCCCACTGGTGTCTACAGGATTTGTCTAAGCCTGTACGGCCACAATGGCATGAGGGTATCTTTGGTCATTCTTTGTTGTGTTTAGTAAATAGAACAAACATTTCTGCACAGAACCTACTGAAATATGCTCAACATGAGGGACTCAGTACACTGGCTGAACTTAAAAGTCAGACAAATTGAACATATGTAAAAGAAATATAAATGCACGTCAGAAAGGCAGGAAGCATCCCAGGCAGACTCTGACACTTTCAGTACAGTATGGTCCAACTGTTCAGAATCATTTTAGAAGGAAAAACAAAGTATTAATGCTTCCCTAAACTCCACACTGGGAGGAAGTGAGTGTGCAAGAAAGTACCCAAAGGAGAAATTAATAAAAGTGGAAGTGCTAACACTTGTTTTAGCAAGAGGCAAAACACTTTTAGCAGTTTTATAACCATTATCTTACCTCTTCCTGATTATCTTGCAGATTTTGTTGATACTCACCAAAAGACTGCTGTGTTCTCTTAATTTTTCTAAAGTAGAAGGACAACACAGCTACAACCACGCTTTCAACATCCATGTTCCTGCTGGGTTCCCCATAGATGGGACACTGTTTCAGTTTCTCTCATCAGGCACTGACTTGTTCCTTAACGGTGGATGGTCATTTAGAAATGACTATTAATTCCAAATACTTTGCAGTCTAGTCAGCATAATCATTTCCTTTGTACACACGCTGTAAGTGCTGCGTTGCTCCTCCCTCTCACAAGAGAAACATGACCCGCAGAAAATTCCTGTCTTTAGGAAGCAGAGCTCTCCACCATCCTCTGCCTGTCTCACCACTTCATTCTGCTGGGCAGCTGCATGTTGGTGAGCTGCCCGTTGTGGCCTCAGAAAGAGGACAACGCTGGGATCCAGCAGTTAATTCACCTTTGATATTCACTGAGTATGGACAATTTGTTCCCCTGCAAACAAAGAGAGATTCCAGTAAGAGCTTAGTTTTATACAGCAACAAAGAGCCTGAAATAGATCAGAGTTTCATACATAATTTCCATAAAATCTGATCATAGATACAAGCGAATAAGGCTTATATATGTCACAAAAAAGCACCAAAAACAAGCTAACAAATACTCCAACAACAACAACAGTGTAGTGAGGGAAGCGCAAGTACTACAGCATGGATTTACAGGTTAAGCCACAGAATGTACAGACACCAATCTGTGCATAGATGTGTTACTATCAAAGACATGTAATTTGACCTCTTTTTTGGATATTGAAGAACAAAGCAAAAAATTCAGGTTTGTATAAATGTATCTATGTGATGCACACATGTACACTGACTACACATACACACATTTTGCATATATATATAAAGTCATAGAATAATTTAGGTGGAAAGGGAGCATCTGGGGTCCTGGGCCCTTCAAACACTGCTCAGAGCGCAGCTAACCTCAAAGTCAGAGTAGGTTGCTCAAGCCTTTGTCTAGTGGAGATACATACAATAAAGCTAATTTACAAAACTCATAGCCAACCATTCACTGAAGATGTATGCTTTTTTCTCCCAGAAGTTGATATTTGCCTTCATATTAGAGAGAAATAAAATGTGTCTGATCCTGATCAATAGGATGGTGATGACGTCTATAAAGGTCACATGAACAGATTTTGGATCAGTGTCCTGGTTTCAGCCGGGAAAGAGTTAATTTTCTTTCTAGTGATTGCTGTGAAAGGAATGTCAATAATGCATATTGTTTTAGTTGTCGCTAAGCTGTTTATACTTTAAAAGGACTCTTATCAGCTTCCCATAGAAGCTGAGAAGGAGCACAGACAGAACAAGGGAATGGCCAATGGAATATTCCGTACCATAGATGTCATGCTCAGTATATAAATGGGTGTTGGCTGGGAGTGGGAGTGGAATCTGTGATCACTGCTTGGGAAGGTACGAATTCATCGGATGGTGAGAGTGACTTGTCTCATTATTATCTTTATTGTTATTTTCCTTTTCTGTTGTTGTTCTATTAAACTGTATTTACCTCAACCCATGAATTTTTTCTTTCCCTTTACCCTCCTTTTCTCCCTCTTCTCCCTGCCCTTCTGGGAGGAAGGGGAAGAACTCTATCAGCAGCTGTGTGGTCCTAGCTGCTGGCTGGGGTTAAACCACAACAATCAGTAACCTCAAGCAGTGGAGTTTACCCTCTAGATCATTAGCATGAGAAAGAGAAACATAAATTGATTCTAGTGTGGTTTTTGTTTCTTGTTGCTCTTGCTTCCTCAGATGCTGAATAAACCGCATAGCTGGTTGAGGAAGGACTGCAATGAAAATGAGGGAAAAGATGTAGACACTAGAGGGAAAAATCTATGAAGAAGAAAAATTTATTTCTTCCGAGCTTAAAAATTTTCCTTGAATTTTGACACAAATCTATCAGCTGAGACAAGGTATGATTTTCTTTAATTTCCTTACCAGGTATATTGATCCTCTCTTTTCTCTGATTCTCTTGTCACAAACGATATTATTTTTAAGGAAAAAAGAAAAAACCCCTCTATGACTGAACAGCCTATTTAGTATTTAGCTTAAAAAATGTGAGTGCATATTAAGGAGCTTACAAATCTGAGACGTTGCTCATTTAAAAATCAGAGTACCCTTGGAAGTGACATTCGAGGAGTTAATACAAAAGCAAACAGTACTGTCAAAGACCAGGAAAAATTATGTCAACATGCGCATGAATAAACAGTGTCTCCAGACCCGTCAATACTGCCTTGAGTAATGGTATTTGCTCTTTTTTTTTTTTAATTTGAGAAAAATAAAGAAAAAGAAACTTTGGTTGTAAATGGTCTCACTCCTGCAGTGGTTTAATATAAGCATTTTAACAAAAGATCACACAAGTTTTTAGGTGGACTATATTACTTCTCAAAAGCGTTCCTCTTCCTTCGTATGTCAGTTTTCTCCTGAAGATCATCCACTTCGAAAAATCAGAACAATTTTATAGTACTTAATGTTATTTCAGCATTTTCGGAATAAATTATTTCACTTTCCACAGCAACTTATCTTCTCCTTACCCCAGGCATGTATTTGGAAGTTTTAGAGGGAACGAGTATTTCTTGCTTACTTCAGATCACTTTCTGCAGGCTCTGCTCACTCCAGTCCAGGCAACAGACAAAGCCATGGCAGAATCATCTTACATGGAGATGCATCTAGCTGTAGACAAAATCTCTGGACTCAGAAGACCTCAAGATGCCTTCCTCAGAAATTATACAAATAAATTTTTTTAAGCATATTCTAAAATCCAGAAGGTTAAGGCTGAAAACTTCTAATAGCTTGAGAGGCCCTTACTATAGGGATGTTTTAATGACTTTATAGCCTATTCTTAAGCAAGGAATTGCTTTTTATGTAACTACAGATCTCCCGCAATCACTTGATACTTTTGGCACCTGAACTGTAAAATCTGATGATGATGATCCACACAGAGCACTTTTGGAAGTTCAAGACCTATCCAGGCACAGGTTTTATTCTCAGATTTACCACTGACAATGAATTTATGATTACAATTGTAAGACAAAACTTTTAAATCAACTGCTTTCACTGTGGTAGTTCACCACACTAATTTACATCCTGAAGAAAAGTCAGACACAGCTCCCACAACTACACTAAAAAAAAAAAAAGTTAAGCGGACTTTCAGACTTCAGCTCTTCCAGGTTTTACATGAATGATTGTGGAAAGTTGCTTCTAAATTAACTTGCCCATTTCAAATGCCAAAAGGAGTATAAATTATACTGAGGATATTCATAATATTTACATTCAGCCTTTCTAAAATGAAGCCAAAGAAAGAAAACATCTTGATCTAATAACATAGATACAATCATCACCAGGCTGTACAAATATGGGAAACATCATGTTTTAGTCCTCTTTGCTGATTGAAAACCAAACAAATACACAGTTATATTATCCATCAGACCATATTATTAAATAGTAATATATGAACTGAAACAAGCCAGACTCTATTCTTCATTTTAAAGGGGTACTTTCCTTATTGAATACCACATAGTGGTGAGAACGAAGCAGTCACACATGTTAAAAAGATGCAGAGACAACCAAAAAAGTGGCAGAAATAAGACAAAATTGCCTTGACTTAAGGCAGTTACTGTCGCGCTGAGTGCGATTGTCCATTTTAATTGCATTTTTGGCTAGATTTTTAAATATTCTGGTATTTCAGGAGTGACTGAGATCAGATGCAACACAAGAAAAGGCACTGCGTTATTTTAATGTGTGAATCTGACGGTTCAATGGCCGTGTGTCCCTGAATTCTCTTAGAGAAGAATTCAATTTCTCTCTTGTTACTGGGAAATGTATTTGCTTTCAGAGAAGTTCTAGTGCAAGGGTGGAATGATTGACATTAATTCATGATGAAGCAGTGCAGTACATACACTATTCCTATAAACACTATGAAGTGCTATGCTTGCCTTTAAAATGTATTAGTAATAACAAATATTTGTTTTACTGAGAAGAAATGAACTTAACATTTTTTAATTAAAAAGTGAATGAGGGTTTGTGGTTTTAAATAAATCATCATCTACTGGGTATGACAAAGAGGAACTCCAGAAGAAAAACGAAGTATCTGACTTAATACAGAAAAATTAAAAATAATTCATGCAGAAGTATCACAAATTCCACTTTCCATTATTACAAAAGTATGAAGCACCTTGATACGTTATTACTGCATCTAGGTACCCTTCAGAATAGTATTTTCTTGTGTTCATTTATACAGAAAAGGCTTGAGTAGTAGACTGATGTTGTTGTGTCCCCAACTGATAACGGTGCTTGAAAAACTTTGACTCTTCAGCATTTTAATACATATATTCTAGCTTAAAAATAGCAGCCTCAATCAAATATCTTTACGCCAATCCTTGCAGTGAAAGGAAAAGCTCAGGTAGGAGTGGACACATCCATTGGATTGAGATCTGGCTGGGTGGGTAGGTAGGTGCACAGGCAGGGCTTTGGCCCCTGTGATCTTGGAACCCTCTTTGAGGAATGAGTACTTTGACAAAATGGGGCAAGAGTGTTTTTGCAAACTGGCTTGCTAACCTGGTGAAGAGAACTGTAAGTTAGGTATATTGGGGAGGTGTTGCATAATCCAAAGAGAAGGCAAGGTATAAGGGAGTAAAGAAGCATTAGGGCACCGCAGGACAAGGGGACTCTCATGCTTCTCTTGAGAAAGCAAGACCATGGGGGATGCAAATGCCCACAGCCTGGGAAACACACAGGAGCTGCAGAGCTATGACCTCATTGAGTTTACAAACATGTGGTGTGGTACACCCCACTGGAGCACTCCAATGGGTGGATGCATGTTTTTTCAGGAAAGACAGGCGGGGAAGGTGATGACTAAGGGTTTTGCTATATGACAAGGAATGGCTGGATTGCACAGAGCTATCACCACAGAGGAAGTGGTGACAAGCCAGCTGAGAACTTACGCATGAGGTTAGAGAACAGACCATCATGGATGGCACAGCAGAAGACAAGATTAAGTAGAAAATAAAGCCTATAGACAGCTGGAAGAAGTCTTGCAATCACAGAGTGGGTCTCATGGGGATCTTCATCTGAATGTCTGCTGGAAAGGCAATAGAGCTGGGCACAAGCAACCCAGGAGATTTCTAACTGTGTTGAAGACAATTTGTTGATGCAGGTGATTGCTTGATCAGCTACTCAGTGAAATACTTTGTCGGAAGGATCCCATGGGACGTTGCCCTGGAATACAAAGGGGACCAGAGGAAGCAGATGATCTTCAAGGAAACCTTCTCAGAGCACAAGAATGGCCCAACTCAAATTGCTCTAAGCAAAGCAAGTGTCAGCAGAAAGCCAGCATGAATCAACAGGGAACACTGAGTGAGCTCAAATATAAAAAAGAAGTATGCAGAGTAAGAAATTGGGACAAATTACCCAGAAGGAACATAAGAGTGCTTGCAGGGTTTGTGGTGGAAATGCCCCAAGCTCAGATGGTGCTCAAACTAGCAAAGGATATGAAAGGCAACAGAAAGTGTTTCTATAGGTACATTGGCATCAGAAGAAAGGCTGAGCAGAGTGTGGGCTTGCTGCTCAATGGGGCAAGTGACATGAAAAAGTCTGAGATGTACTACCACAGACTCTGCAAGAGGGTCTGGGGAACTGGGAAGGCTAAGGACAGACTTTACAAGTGTAACCACTGGCAAGACCCCACTCCTACTATGATACAATCTAATTTTTTTTCTAGCTTTTATAAATTAATCTTATTTCTATCACATGCTTTTATATATTAGGATGACTTTATCATAAAAGTGTCCCCTAATACAAAAGCTATCCAGTATTGACGCAGTCATTCTGTGACCCTGGCCAAGGTATTTAAAGATTCCTGTACAGACCCCCTTTCTGAACAGTACTTCTTTTCCAGACTTTGTATGGAACATATATTGTATGTTCTTTTAGAAAGGAATCACCCATTTTTTTTGCAGCAACAATGATTCTAAGACAACTAGTGTCTTTGACATTTCTAGGCATCATTTTAAAACCATTAAATAACGACCAGAAAAAAAGCTCTGTAAACTACACAAGGTGTTTTGGTCTTTAGAATTATTTTAAATTATATTAATTGAAGTTATTGTTGGTGGGTTTTATGCTTGTTATTTTGTATATCCTCTGAACTCACTTTGCCACTTATGCCTCATTTAATTTTTAATTGCTACCTTTTTCATAGTTGAAAAGGTAACAGGTTGTCGTGGTTTAGCCTCAGACGGCAACAAAGAACCACGTGTCGCTCGCTCGTGCCTTCCTAACACAGGAAGAATCATAAGAAAAGGCAAGACTCTTGGGTTGAGACAAAGGCAGTTTAACAGAACAGCAAAGGGAACAGGCAAACAACAACAACAACAACACGGATAGGGGAATATACAAACGCGATTACGGAACCGCCGCTCCCCCGCCGCTCGCCGCTCGCCGGCCGGACCCGGGCCGCCCCAGCCCGCTTTTAAGCAGCAACTTCCTGCCCCCTCCCCCGGCAGCTCAGGGTGGGCGTGGCTCACATGGCATGGAATACCAGGAAAAGTTAACCCTATCCCCACCGGAACCAGGACACAGGTCAGCTCATTTTTCCTTTGTTGAGAAAGCAGGAAATGATTTCACATTTGAAGACTGGATTGTGCCTTTCCTTCCTTACTTCCACCTCTCTGGAAGGCAACTGACTATGTTACCTCTGTAACTCACACATCGTTTTGTGAATATTGATTTCAAGCCTTCCCTAAAAGTGGTCCCTCCTTGTTGAAGCACACCAAGCTATGCCTTCATCAGCTGTATTACATTTAAACACCTTTTGTACTCTCTAAGCAGCAAATTTTCTCCAATAACCTTTTGCTAATGTACCAAACTCTTCCTTGTTAAACTAGATGGGGCTTGCTGTCTCATTCTTGAACGTTTTAAACTCCCTTGGGGGTATATCTACATTCAAAAGTTCCTCTGCCTTACTCTACCAGTCTACATAAAGCAGTGCAACTTTTCAAGTGTGGATGCCACTACATACTGCTATAAGCATCTGTAAGCAAGTAACTCAGATAAAAGATGTAAAATAAGCCACATCAGAATAAGGCACCTTTAAACTAGTTTGCCTGCATCCACACTAGAGTTTCTTCAGGTGCAATTAATATAGTCTCATAACACAAAATAGGTACTACCTGAAAACTGTACATGTATTACCTGGTTCCTTTCATTTTGGAGGTCCTTGCTGTTCTCATATTTTTCCATTATCTCTGTTTTCCCTACTCAGGGTTTAACCTAAGGGCTCTTAAGTCTTGCTTTATGTTCAACTTGGTCAACTGCAAGGTCCAATATCAGATGATACCTAGAGCGTATGAGGCATATTGCTGCGGACAACGTGAACAATTTCATTTACCATGCTCCAGCCTTGTGTTACCACAGCCCAGCCTGCCCTTGGTAGTGAGCGACTGCTGAAATAAGAGTAATCCACCTCTGCTTTGAAGCAACAAATTGCAGATCAGCTTAAATCATTACAGAGGGAGTGATACAGTCCACTGAAGAGGGTAACAGCTTTTTAACTCCTTGAACTCAATCTGCAAGAACACATAAGGCTATGTCTATAATTGGTTTGTTTTTCATCGGTCTACTCACCTGCCCTACCCTGTAATGATGAACTTTAACTTCATTTACTCTGCTTGGTCTTTTGCAGATTTCACAGCATGCATTATTAGATCAATTCTGCATACTATTCTCTCTCACTTGCCTCGTAACTAACATAAATAGTGTGTATTGTGTATTTGAATCATGTATTTGGTTTTAGCTTTACTGGTTATATAAAGTAGAGATTTCGCTCCCTGTTCAAGCACCCACTTTGGAACCACAAACATGCCATTTCCTATTTAAAACTGTTACCGGGAATTTCAGATTATTGTACTGCTGCCCAGAGGCTGTTGTAAGTCTCCTTGAAACCTATACAAACAATATGCATTTTCAGATCATGTCTTTATCTTCTTCTAGGCTAACAAACTAAAAACATTTTATTCAGAGTGGGTTGATATTTTTGGAGCCTACATGAATACTATAATGAAGAGGGAGATAAGGGAGCTCCTAGATGCCAGTTTGTTCCCCCTTTTTCAGAACCAGACACCGTATTGCCCCCCAGGAATATTTTCAATTTTACAAAGAATCTACAGAATTCATCTGCAAATTCACTTGTCTTGGAATTCCCCGTCTATTCCAATCATTCTCTTGGGGAACTGCCGCTGCCTGATGTCACTTTTGTTTTGTCAGATTGTCTCTTGCATCTCTCTTTCCTAGGAATGGCTGAAACTGAGTATTCTTCTACTCTTCTTAATTGAAGAAAATGTTCTTAAATAAAAATTTCTCTCTTTCTTTAGTCCCTTTTTACTCCAAATACATTTACTTGTGGCACATTTTCCCTCATTTCTTCTTTTAAGAATAGAAAAGAAAAACAGAGTTCCAGCTTTTCAATCAGGCGTTAAAAATTGCTTTAGAAATGCAATTTTAAAACATCAGGTTAGCAAGGATATAATAAACAAAGAAACACTGAAGAACTTAAGTTCATGAAATCTTCATAGCCAGGTTTTAGGACAATGCAAGGGAACACAGGGCATAAGGATGCAGAGATTAGAGGAAGCTTAATCTTTTCCACCTATGTTTTCCAAAGGCAAGTATTCCATGCACTGGGATGGCAGAAACTATCTAGATCCATTTTGCACTCAGATAATGTGGGAATATGTGGGTTAGAATTGTGGCCACCCCTTCCAGGTGAAACCTTTGACCGTAAATGCAAGCAACGCAAAGGGTTCCACAAAAATCAAACAGCACTTTTGGAAACTAACTCTGCACAACAGTCAATATAACAATGAACAAAATACTGATTCTAAACTCTCCTAGAGAATGCAATAGATTCTGCTTCCTTACCAAAGGAAGGTTTCTTTAAAGATTTTACAGAGAGCTTATCATAATTATTTCTTACACGTTGAACAATAAAAACATGAGAACTCTTTCACTGTCCTGTTTATTAATTGGTAATACAGTTTCCTCCTCCAGGTTGCTCCAGCTCTTCCCATACCTCATCTATTTTACCCAGACTTTACAGACAGAAATGTAAGGATTAATTTAATTTGCTATGAGCCAGTAAGCTGAACGGTAACTTCTACTTGCTGCTACCTGTGTACTCACACAAGAGATCATTTAAACTTGTTCTGAACTTTTAAGCTACCTTGGGTGACACTATTTTTTCCTTTGAAACAATGACAAGGCAGATGCCCTGTCTCCTAATAGACACTAGATGATCCTGGCTTTTTTCCCCGGGAATGACAGAACAATAGAAAGGGGTTTAACATCCATACATTTTAGTGAAAAGCTATAAACAACTCTTTGATACTTGAATTAATACAAGGAAAATAATTAGTGAGAGGACATCGAGAAAGGAACATATTGATTTGGATACTTGTGCTGGATGTGCACATTGAAAAGCCCAGCTGCAATGCTAAGAATGCAGAAGGGAGAAGATGCCAAAACACCTGTCTGTCCACAGTATTTCTTGCCTGTACTTATACCTTCTGACAAACTTTAATTACGTCATCTCCTGTTGTTTTTTCACAGACCTTATTCAGTGCGTTGATGACTGAACACAGTGTATTCCTCACAACACTCATGTGAAACACTAGCATTCCTACTATTCTAACTGAAAAACACAGGCCTAGAAAAGTAGGTGACTTGCCCGGTGAAAAAATTAAAGTCAACGACAAGCAGATGAATTGAGCTTCCTTAGGATAACGTACGCAATAGTGTAAGGTACAAAGATCTTTAAAGTCTTGTATTACAATTGCTTTACTTCTCATTCCTCTGTTCAACTCACCATTTCAGTAGCACAAATTTTTAAATGTTCTAATAAATACTATGAGTTTGGAAAAAGTATTATGGCAATATTTCCTTTTGTTATAGAAAATAAATGCTAAAACAACTCCATTTTTTAATATAACTTCCATAGTTATTTAACTGTTTACTGATACTTTGTTTTTGAAAAGGCAGCTCCTCCAAACTTTTTTGATCATGCAATCCTATCGGTAAAAAAATTTATAAACCATACACAGGTGCTACTGCACTAATATTTTATGTGTTACAAAATGTAAACAAAAATAGAAATCAAAAAGTACGAGACAAAGATGAAATAACACTACATAGGGGGTTTTTTAAAATATAATAAAATGTTTATAAATGTTTAAAAAATATTTTCTTCCCACATCCCAATGTATTGTCTTGCACAGCCCCCAACATGCACGCACCCCACTTCAGAGATCATTAATCTAAGTAACCATTTCAGTCTGTGCTTGAATATCAGCACTGAAGCAGATTTATGCAGGGCTACGGAAGTTGCCAATTCTGCTTGTTATTTAGGTTTTCTTTTCCTACCTTTGCACTCAATTTCCAAAAGGGCTCACTAGAAGGCTAATGGCTGCCTATGGGAAAAAAAAGACAGTATGTGTGGAGCAAGCAAGCTTCTGTATATGTAATCGCAGTTTATAGATTGGATATCACAGGGTGCAGAGAGAATCAGTTCTGGTATGATCAAGCCTGTCGTCAGGAAGGTGAAGGATGGTTTGGTTTTAGCATCCTACTGATACACAACCTTGTAAGTCAGTCCTTTGAGAGGCATCAGAGAGGGAAAAAAAAAGCTCAGACACATTAGAAAAAATTGGGGAAAGAGCAGTTATGTCCAAAAGAAAGAAACAGAAGCTTTTAATTTAATGCTTATGGGATTATTTTTTTTTTTTATCTAGACAGGCAACAGTGTCAAACAGATGTTCAAGGCAAGAATACAGAGGAGTGAGACCAAGATGTTTTGGGAGGTAAAAGGGCTGGGGAGCTTGTATTCTCCATGCAGTCAAAGGAGCAAGTTTTATTCCTGGGAACTGAGGAGGGGATGGGATGGATACTCTACCAGATGTAAAGCATGCCAGGCAGGCCTCCAGGACCTACGGAATTCATTTCCTGCTGATTACACATTTAATATTTAATTCCTTGTTAAGACAGACATAGGTGACATTTGCTTAACCTCTACTACAAGAGATCAAAGTGCTTTTTGAACATATAGAGAGCGAGTCAAAGCCAAGTTCTGAGCTACACTGAATACTTTCTGTGCCAGACACCAGGACACAAATTATGTCTGAGATGAGCACAGAGTTGAATCAGCCATTGCCATCATTCCCTTACGTAAGTTTCCACACAATGAAGCAGGAGAGGGGAGGGAATGAAGAGAACAGCCCTTTTACAATCTCCAATTCAGCTTTTGCTGCGGGGGCAAGCAATTTGAAGCTTTTGCTGGGACCCCAGCTGAGACTGAAAACATAGAGCAACACAAAAAATAAAACTACCAATATGCTATACAGTTTTTCATGCAATAAAAGCTGTAGTGCAATATAAAATAAAAAGATAAGGGGTGGGAAAATACCTGAGTTTCTCTCTTGAAGGATGTATCTTCAAGGAGTCCTTAATTAGGCAGGACATAAACACTAAAAAAGCAGTTCGAGATTCTTGATTTGTATAGATTGTGGGGTTTTTTAATATATTGATTTAATTAGACACTATTGAACCATATTTAGAAGATAAGTGAAAGACTCTAAAGGCTTATTTATTGACACCATATGGCAGTTCTTAAAAGCGATGTTCAAATTATGTATAATGAGCCACATAAAAAAAGAGGATGCACCATAAAAAGGACCCCCGAACAAAAATGATGATATTCTTGGAGGATTTAAGTTCTAATATGGGATTTTAGAGTCTCTTTCAGAGAGGAGGTGCCCTACAGCTAAGTGACAATATTTGGGGTAGCATTCTTATTACATGATGTAGCTGCAAAAAGCGTATTTTTTGTGATGGATTAAAAAACAATGGTAGGAATAGACATAGAAGATGAGTCAGGAAGACATGAGAATCTGAAAGAGAACGGCAAGTCAGAAAAACACGCTGCTTACGTTTTCACTACAGTAAATGCATCTCTCACTTTAAAAGTATCTGCTCAGACATCCACCTGCAGTTACCTATTTTGATACATGATACTTGACTACAATTTTCATGAAGAAAATTTTTAGTCTACTGTATTTCTAGTGATTCCTACAACACCACTGAGGTGGTCCTCTAGTGTGAATCTGGTTTCATTTTTGCTGAATTTTTCTTACGTGTTTCTCACAATATATGAATAGCTCAAAATACCTATAGAAAGAATTGAACCAAAAGTATGTATTACATAAAAAAGACCACAAAAAGACTCCAAACTCAAGCGCTCAAAAGTAGAAAAACAAAAATTATGGCTTCAGCCTGAGGTCCCTGTGCTGATGGTGATATCTCACTGGATGACATTCTGTTCTTCCTGAATCATTCTAAGAAGTCCAGGGGAAATATTTTTTCCTCAGCTAATTTTTCCACAGAACCTGTACCTTTTTAAGTAGCTCATTCTTCACCTGTCTAACTTTGACACAAGCAATTTCCTCCTTGCTGCCTGGGTACCTGCTGGAAAAGCACTGACAGTCCAGGCCACAGACTCCCTAATCTGAGTGCGTAATTTTTATGATATAGGAGCGGCTGCGGCAGAACTCGTTAAAAGAATTTCTGTCCCTACACCCTGGCTGGAGGGAGCATAGTGCCTCCTCACTTTTGCTAACAAATATGGCAGTTGTGGCATCACACTGTGAATGGCATAACTGAAATCATCTGTGTTCAAAAACGAAAGATGGGGCGACATTTTAGATCCTCATCAGCTCACTAAAGAGGCAGCAGCAGAGGAGTGGTAAAGAAGAGCCACGGCTGATGAAGGGGCTGGAATGTGTTAAAACGGTATTGCCATACCTGTACTACAAAACTGTGGATAAATTTTTAATGGCAAGTGCTGAAGCAATTCCTGACAAGCAAACTCAACGACGGGCAAAGTCCTGCTCAGCCCTTGCAGTCTTGGACTGAAGATGGTCACTCTAGGGGTAGTGGGGGATACGGACAGTCTGTTTTCCAAGCAAAAGCTGGGATGGATTAGACCAGGTGGGGTCTGATGAACTGAGCTGCTGCTTTCTTTATTGAGCATGTAACTACTTCTAGGTGAATTTTCATTGAAATGGCACACCCACATCCCTGACACAAGGGCCATTCTTCTCCATTCCCTGCACCAAACCAATCCCTCCAAAGCAAAGTGTGTTCCAGCTCTCCAACAAACAAGAGCAATACATAGTTTAACATAGTATGATAGCCCTTCTTCCTTTCCCCAGTCTCATAAACAGTGAAACCAGTTTGGCTAAAAATACCTAGAACAATTCTTGGCACATGGGCATTCTCAGTTTGAACAGTTTAAATGCAGTAGATCTAGAATGAACAAGAAACAGTATTTTAAAATAGCAAATGTTACACACGTTTTACTAAAGGCAAAGTTATCTGGGCCTTTTGCAATATGAAATAGCAAAAAAACCCCACACCTGAGTGAAAAATCTTAAAAATCACAAAAGAAGCAGGGCTGAGATTGCAAATGGGGAAGAGAGAGGTTCTAAGGCAGAACACCGTGAGAGGTAATTGAAGTGACCTGGCCTGCACTCGTACTACCTCCATGAAGGTGCAATCAGTGAGCCTAGTACTGGATCATAAAACATCTTGCAAAACTTGCTGAGTTATAATCTTTGTATTTGGATCTACCCTCAATATAGACCTAGGAAGGTTCACCCAATCAAGTCATGCTAAAAAATGCTATGGAACGCAGAGTTGCTGGTACTCCAGTTGCCCCATTTGCCTGACATTTCTCACATTTCTGAAAACACTCAGAGCTCTTGTCTTAACAGCAGAGATACAATTTGACAGAAAAGCAGCTTGTACACCAGGCTGATCCTGTGTAAGTGCCTTTTGCTGATCCTGTGAAAGCGTCCACAAATTTGGATAACTTCAGATCTTGAGAAATAAAACAAAAGGGAGTTTTTCCATGTTCAGAATATACTTTTATTGCACTTTAATAGATGAAGTCTAAAATAATTCTGTCATTAGTGAAGATGTTTGACTCTATCGATGTTCTCAGGTCTGATCAGGAAATAATACATATGCAAGAATCTCCTTCACAGAAAAATTACATGTTTCCAACCCAGTGTACAAACAGAGGCTGGCTGTGCCCTGTACCACATACTTAATCTAAGGCCGATTTCAAAAGCAGAGTTGAGTACAAGCACTCAGCTTTTCATTCAAATTCAGAGAGTACAATGGGTGGATCAACAGAGGGAAACACACTGGAACAAAGATTATACAGAGACTACGATTCATGGGGAAGGAAGGCTAAGACTGGGAATCAATGAGTAGAGAAGGGATCCTGAGATTTAGTTGGCAGAGGACAAAATAGAGAAAGTAGGACAAGTCACTGGGGTTGGTAATCAGATGAGAATGGCATAAACTGGGTCACAGGAGTGGTGTGAGAGGAGGAGAGATAAATACTTCCACAAATGATGACAGCATGAAGGAAGTACCTGGACAGAGAAAATTGTGCAGGAAGAATAACGGAAAGGCTGAGGAAAGAACAGTAAAATGGAATTATGAGAATGAAGGAGATGATAGATAAATTGGATGAGATGGCTGGGATGAGAATTCAGGGAGGAGGCTTTGACAGGAATGCCGCAATTCAGAAGGTCCATGTGGAAAGAAAGCAAAGGGTAGTTAGATGGTTAAGGATCTGGCTGAAGAGATGGGGGAAACAGACTATGGCACCATATCATAGAAGCCTATTTCATAAATAACCTGAACAAGGTGGAAAGATCAAGATACACAGAAAATCTTTATTAATTCTGGCATTTCCTGACTTATGAACTTTTAAGAGTCATCTTTGAACACCATTTCCAGGTGTGCTTGTAAGAGTATTAAGTAAAAACAACAATAAAAAAAGATTAACCAGTTTGTGTGTTTCAGCACTTTCCAGCTAAAATAAGAAAAAGACTAAAGCTTAAGCTATGTAAGCACATTACACTTTTCTTTTAATCTCATGCTGCTGCTTTTTATGTGCCATTTTGACTCATAATTGTTTATTCCAATAGATATGCTACGCAACATTTCTGTATATAGTAAATCAAGCGACTGAACGGTTTTCTTCTACTACAAGCTGAAACTCAAATATGCTTTCCCTTGCCATAGTCCATCATAGACTTAAAAACGCCTTAAATGAAAAACGGATTTCTTTCATGAACATACATAGCACAATGGGTTGCTAACATAACAAATCATCTCTCTTTATATGCCTCACATATTTGTCATAAATAACTTTTTTTTCCCTTATTTTTCACCTGTCAGTAGATTTGTAAGATGTCTTTCTTAGAATCTTTTGGATCTCCTCCAATGATTTGGGATCCCTTAGGGTATCTGGTACAGATTGATTTATCACAATAAATATTATGCAGTTTATGCCTCTGAATAGCTCATGCTGTACCAGTGTGTTGGCTCCAGCAAATGATTAATAACAAAATGGGTTCTACTGTACACTTATTGCCTACATACACACAGCTATTGGAATGATATAGCATTATGAGTTCTTATGGCTAACCGGGGGCAAAAAGCATTCTTCTTTTCTATTTCTATAGCTACCTCAACAGATAACACCGAATGCTGAAAGCAAACTGAAAAAAAATGCAAAATCTAAAGATGAACTAGAAGACAGAGAAAAGAGCACTAGAGTAGACAAACTTTTTCAGTTTCAAATTACTAATAATTTTCACCCACTTTTAACACAGTATTTCCCATTCCTCCATTCGTTTTCCAAAAAGGTTTTTACCTGAAGCTTTTCAAATTATTCCTCCATTTGACAGACACTCCTTCTGATGTTACAAAACAGAGTGAAACTTTTTCTTACCATGGCTATTTTTGTTTTATGGGTGATTTCTTTAAAAATATATACAAATTCTAATGAAACAGCTCTTCCTACATTATACAGATAGTAGAAACAAATTAATTATCTGTAATATGTAAGTGTTGTACAAATATACAGCTGAAAGAAGTAAAAAAATATTTACATCCCTTTCTCCAAAAAGTTGCCTTTTAAATTGTATTGATTTTAACTGTAACGATTACTTTCTCGTTGCAGAAAATATTTCAAAACAGAGTTTTCTGCACTGAGGTGTAAAGAAACGGCACTTCAGATGTACCCTGAGGAACTAGCTCAGCTCTTTTCAAAGTCTGGGTATTAGTATTACAGTTTGTCATTAGGTCCAACACGCCTAAGAAATGGGGGGGAAAATTGTTCCTTTTATCCACAACTGAGGTCTGTTTATCCAGTCTTATGGACTGAGAACATGCCCCGTGAGCAGTATCTGAGTTATCTGTAATATCTGAGTTACCTGCAATCACCACAGCCAGCCCTGAAAAGCCTACACTCCAAAGAGGTGAAGAGGATAATAAAGTGGACAAAGGTACAAGTAAAGTAAGAAGTGGATCTAGCATAACTGAATGTGGTTTTATCATATTGTTTTTCAAAGGATTAGTGTCTCTAGTCCACAAAACATGGCTATGCATGTTTACAGAAGAAAAAGGTAGCATAGACAGTTTAGCAGCATACTCTTGCATAGACACTACTAAAAGCATCTCATTCTGCTAGGAGAGGTACAAAAAAGTAAAGGCCTGGATAAATGTCATGCACTGCTTTTCTATGGAAATAAAAGATACAGACACCTTATTTAAGAAAACAGATCCACTGATTTATTTGGGACTACTTGAGAGAGGGGCAGAACAGTAATAGGTAGTGCTGCCTCAGGCAGAACCTGGAAAACATTCTGATGATGGGGTTTGTTGGTGGGAAATTCTGATTTGTCAAAGCTTAACTTGGATTCTTGGGATCATCCTGATTTAATGTGTCTCCGCACTCAATAAAGCAGGGGTAGAGAGAAAAACTTCCTAAGAGAGTCACTGAAGTGAGATGCCTAAAGTTACGCAGCAACAATATACCCTGTACACGTAGCTTTATTTTTACAACTAAAAACTTGTTAATAAATGGCTGTTGTATTCTATGAAGAGTTATTGAAATGCGCAAATATTTTTCTCCTTTCAGACTGTGTCTGATAACTATAACCTTTATTCTAAACCACTTCTGGTGCAATGCTGGCAAATCTTTCTTCCAGGAATTTCATCTCAGTACAACTTCACGATTTCTAGAAAATCAACTGTGACTTCTCTGCAGAGAACTTCATAAAAATTCAAAAAGGGGACACTCTGACAGCCCCGATCTACTGGTTGCACAGGGGAGCACATCTCTGCTTTTTCACGGAACACAAGAAAAGTCTCAGGCTCAGTCTGATGTGCCAAGAAGAAAAATATTTGCACATTTCAATACTCTTCATGGAACACAACAGCCATTTATTAACAAGTTTTAAGTTTGTGTGTAGGGCGTGTGTGTGTACACGTGCACACATAGATCATATATGCATATGCATATACAGCGATGCACATTATCATCGAATATGCATGTAGATAGACACACATAAAGTATCATTGTACAAATTGTATAAAATACAGATTTTTCCAGCAACAAAACTGCTCTATGAACTAAAACTTGACATCTATAGTTTTAAAACTAGAAATACTCCTCTCACTTCCATCTTGAAAAATATTGATGAGTCTGACTCTTCACTTCTGATGTCTAAATGAATGGTCTTGTAGTGCTGAGGAGAGGACAGTCTAAATAAGTTCCCAAGTCTGGCACTGAGTAACTTCAGGACGTTTTGGATTTTTTTTCTCTAATTTGAAAACCAACATCTAAAATATTCCACAAACAGTAGAGGAGCAGGGGCATGTGCTACTTAATTTCAAGAGACAAAGCAGAGGATGCAAAAGGAACTAACAACTCTTGTCACATCCCCTGCTCTCGTTTTTATTCTTGTGTCAATTTAAGCATAAACGTTTAAGTTTTTCAAAGCTAAATAAGCAGCTTAGCTATCTTATTCTCCTTAGTTCTGAGTGACATTGTATGTCTAGATGTCCCAATCAGCTTTGAAAAACGTCACATAGCGTAATTTCAATTCTGATAGCAATTTTACTCTGTATCCATAATATTAAAATGCAATCAGAATATGATCCTTCCACCGGATTTTTGTTTACACAATATTGTACCCTGGCAGTGAATAACCTGGTATTTTATGACAGAATAACCTGATATTTTATATACTTGCATTTTTCATAGTTTCCATGATTTGAAAGTTTCCTCCATGAGGCTGCAGGCAAAACTATTAATCAGCACCAAATGAATGATAGATTCATACCTGTCAGTATCCCAATGGCTTTTTTTTTTTAAAAAAAGGAAATTCTTTAAGTGCCTGTTTGATTTATTTGTTCCTCACAGTCATATGCAGTTACAACAAATTGTTGATCATTTTCATCATTCTTATTCTTGCATACAGAATATCTGAACGTGCTCCCATTGAGGCAAAAAGGAGTCTGCCACTTATTTCAATCAAATCATGTTCAGGCATAAACCTAGCAGCGAGATTTAATATTGAAAATACGTATTGACACTAAACACTCATCATCATTTTATACTGAACAGTGCTACTACTAATCATTGCTTGTGCGTCTGAAGGAGCTTGTCAAAGCCAAGCTTTAACAACAAGAACAAAGTTGAATGCTATCAGGACTAGTCCTAAAAATTTTGCCAAAAACTTCTGTCATCATGATTTTCAATATCAATGTCCCAACCTCCAAACTGGGCATCATTCTGACATGATCCTACCCGCAGCTTTTCCCTAGAGGGAGCATACAAAAATTGCTTTCGTGTTGGGTCCGGTTGAGATGGAGTTAACTTTCTTCACAGCAGCCTGTATGATGGTATGTTCTGGATCTGTGACTAAATCAGTGTTGATTGCACACTGGCATTCTAGCTGTTGCTGAGCAGTGCTTGCACAGTGTCAAGGCTTTCTGTTTCTCACTCAGTCCCCGCCACAGTGAGTAGCCTGTGGATGCACAAGAAATGGGGAGAGGACACAGCTGGGACAGATGACCCAAACTGACCAGAGAGATACTCCATACCAGATAACAGCCTCAGCAATGAAAAAAAAAAATGGGATGGGGGAAAGTTGCCTTCCAAAGTGGCTGTTGCTTGGTGAGTAGCTGGGCATCCGTCTGCTTGTGTGATGGCTGTGAATGATTGCATTCGCACCACTTGTGGGCTTTTTTCTTCCTTTCCTTCAGTTATTAAACTGTCTTTACCTTGACCCACAATTTTTTTCACTTTTGCTCTTCCTATTCTCTTCCCCATCCCGCTGGGTGGGATGGGGGGCAATGAGCGAGTGGCTGTGTGGGTGCTTAGCTGCTGGCTAGGGTCAACCCACCACAGCTTTACATCTTGCAAATTAGGTTTTATTACTCCATAAACAGAAATAATAATTATTTTTTAATTGAAAAATAAATTTGAGATAAAATGGGGGGGAGGCTGGGAAGTGTGTCATCATCTCCTTCCTGCCCACTACATTATTCCAGTATTTCTTGCTTTCCTTAGAGTTGTTCTCAGTCTCCAGTGTTTTAGTGGCTTCCTGGCTGCAACAAACTCTACAAAGTCCTCTCTTAGTCTTTAGGAAAAGTATCATCTTTCCATTTTTTCTTGTGAAATTTGATTTAGCACTAACTCAGCAGATTTTAACTCCTGTGTCCCATAACCTCTGCTCTTAACATGGGCTGTCCGCATTCAGTGTCTCACAGGGTATATCTGAACTGCTAAAAAAAACAGAATGGACTCGGTTATTGTCTTCCTGATTAACTAAGTTACTTCACTGCTGTGTTTTCAAACAACCCCAACTAGCTCTCTCCAGAACAACAGGTACTCTCCAGGCACAACTTGGAGAATACATACACCATAAACCACTACCAGTAGGTAATATGTACAAACACAGCAGTTCTGGCTCTTCACTATCCTATAACAATACCCCAAATGGCTTTACAAACCTCAGACAACACAGAACTGCAATGTCATGGTAAAAAAAATACCACTGTGGTGAGCTGCAACACAATCCTAAAACCATTCCGGACACTTTGAACAGCAAACGTCCCCCCAGGCCTCCCCCCTGCCTAATTCTGATTTGGGGACAGTTGTCCACATTCAGTGTGGTTTGAATGAACTAATCTACTCTAGCAGGAGCCAGATGTTAGCTGTGCAATTGGCGGTCAGTCTGAGTATGCGTCTGAAGGTAGCCAGAGCTCTAGGATTCTCTTTTCTTCAGTAGTTTAGAAAAACCCCTATGGACCTGTCTGGGTAGTCCACCTTTGTTTCAGAAGGCACAAGTCAACTTCTTTAGCAAAATACAGTAAAGATCCCACAATCAACTCCAACCATCAAGTAAAAAAGATCACATCTGTCACATCCAGATGTACAACAGCAATATATTTCATAGAAAAAGAAAACAATAGGTTTTAAAACCTATTATCATTTGGAGGGAAAGGGAGTGGTTTTAAAAAAACTGTTTAAGGAAAGAATTCTTTTTGACCAAAACCAAATAAATGCTACCGGCTTCTTCCACAGATTCCGGTTTTAGTGGTAATTCTTATTTGATATTAATCAAAATTGTACAAAGTGGTATGAATGGTAAAGAAAGCATTTTATTTGAGCAGTCTTAGGTTTTTATATGAAATTAAACCTTAAAAGAAAAGACAATGATGACCATCCATTATTTCCTTTGTTACTTTCTTGTCTTCCTCCTTGTTCAGTAATGGGTTAGTGAATACACAGAGTCTAGAAAAAATGACACATATATTGTCCTAAAACCCTTCCTCTGATACTTAAATAACTAGTTCACTGTTTCAGGATTATGTAATGAACATTCCAGCCCAGCAGAGTCTGGAGGAAATGCATAAATGTAAGTAGGCGAGTACTTCAGTCAAGGGATTTAGGTAAAGTACCACTGTGCTGTGCAAGTTTAAGATGAGTAGACTAGCACCTTGCATGATTCATCTCACTGTTTGGTTATGCTTATTGTATTGACACAGTGAAATATTATCACTGTGTAGTGACTTCAAGTTTGCAGTTATGGAAGAAAGCAGGTTTTATAGGGAAATGTTGGCTTGCAGCCCATATTTGTGATTAATAGGCATCATATTTTGGGGGACCTGAACAAATACAGAGGAGTATAGTCAAATCCTGAAAAAGCTGCAGCTTTATATAAATTGTGTTATACTCCTGCCCTCTGTTTCAGTGTTTATCTTCCATAAAAATCTACTCTTCCGCTATGTAAGATTTATTATTATGTATCACCTATTCAGAACTCGTTGAATCAGGGTGCTTTTATTACAGACAAGGGGGAGATTTCTTTATTCTGCACATAAACAAACACTGTGATCAACAAAGCACTGCATTCTGTACCACCTCTTACTCTAGCAGGATTTCTGCAGAATCTTTATTTTCAAATTGCAGCCAAAACTTCTAGAGTCAAATAGGCACCTCACTGACAAAACAGCGAGCTTTACATGCATAAAGAATGAATTTTACCACTGCTTAAGAACCTCGATGGAAAAATATGCAGATTTGAATAGAGGTGGGTGGGTAACGTGGTAGAGCCCAACCTTTACCCAATACAAAGCTGTCCGTCACGGAAGATGCAGCATGCAGCAGCCCTTGTTGGCTGAGTCAGGAAAAATTAATGACTAACCACCTGGATCCACAGTCTAATCAACATAATACTGCTGCTGGTGAATGGAAAAAGCAGTAGCAGAACTAAGACTCTGAAGAGGCAATAACAACACTACAGCGGGTGGACCAGTAGTTCACATTTTGGGTGGCACACACTTGCTTCGAACTGTTGCGAAAGACTCATAGAAGTAATATGACCTGAAGCATAAGATCATAAAATAACATTTGACAGCCAGCATTTAATTTGCCTTTTTTCCAAAATTTCTGGAAGAAGAATTACACTAGGAAATTGTAGTCATTAGCAGGGCAGTCTTATACTTAATAGATATTTTGACTTTTGTGCTCTATAATTGCCATTCTAGTCAGCAAGGCTGGGCCATGCTTCATCAGTTTTATATTTTTACCATGAGGAAATAACCTGATGATGATTAAAAAGGAGAAAGAAAATACAAATGGGAGGAGAATCAAGGTTTTTGTGTTTAGAAAGTTGAAGGGAGAAAAGCTGGAGATAACACTTCCATTTGCTGCCTTAACTGTATGGGTCGGGCAAGGAGCTGCCTTTCCAGGAATAAAGTTTGGATCTCATCCATGTTAGAGAAAATCCAATATCAACAGCAAGTATCCTAATCTGGATGTTGACTGATGTGCCTAAGAAATTGGCACCGAGAATACATTTTAAAGAAGCTAAAACTCGTTAATGTTCTTCCTTACCAGCATCTTTGTAACTTATCAAATGCTAACTACAGTCATAGCTACAAAAAAACATTTGAAACACACGAAGTCTTCCAGATTGCTATGTTCTTTCAATAAATTTTGTGATTTCATTCTTATTGAAAATTTATGTACATGTTTTTAGAAATTAATCAAACGTGGAAGCTGACAGAGCCCTATTCCATTCAGTGAATGAGTTCCTTCTGACCAGTATCATTTAACATGAGGCTCTGGCACACACTAGCAATATGTCCACAGCGTTCAAGCAAAACCTTCCAATTGTTCCCAGTATTTTCCTTCCCAAGTCAAGCATAAACACAATGACAGGCAATTCTCACTCTTGTGCATATCTAATACTCTTAATCCATTTAGTAAAGAGTGCATCTGATCACACAGTATATTTTTCTCTGACACTGTAGGAGTAACCATTCGGGTTCCTTAAGCAAGTCCCCAAATTCTATTGAGAATTCATCTTTATAGCAACAATCAGTAATAGATATTGCTGTTCCATCCATCTTGTGCTAAAAGCCTTTTAATTTTTTGCAGTCTTATCCTTAGAATATTTCTAGCAATCACTGTTCACGTCACGTCACAGACCAGAAAGATTTTTGTTTTCTTTTGTTTCTTCAAGTCAGGTTCATATATACAATCAGGATGTCAAGTGTACACCACCAAGCTTTTGTCAAATGCTCTAGAGAGTGCATCAGGAAGTAACAGTCTTAACCCAGGGTTATATTCACTCTGTAAATTATACCTCTCCTGCTGAAAAAAGAAGTCCCTAGCACAAAGAGAACATTTACTGAGTTCCTTTCAGCAATTTCAAAACCATATAGGAGCTGCCATTCAAAATGATCACACGTAAATAAACTTCATTATTTTATGCTTGCAAACTAAGATTGTTGCTCTGTGTAGACAGACAGCAGTATTTTCCAAAGGGACTAATGCTGAAGTAAAGCAAAACAGTGTCAGAACACTCTTGATACATCAAGGAAAATGAAATAAATAAAAAAAAGTTAGCATCAACTCTCTTTCCCAGGACGTTTCCCCTTGTAGGTAAAAGAATGATATCTTTCTTCCATATTTATTTACCTCTTTTTAGTGTATACATAAGGTAGAGCCATTTAGTTATTTCTCCCTGCAGTGACCAGCAAATATAGCAGTACTTTTTTTTTTCTCCTATTTCCTCTGCGATTTCCAGAGCAGAAAGCCTGTCAGAGTCTCCTTGCAGCCTCTGGCTTAGGGCAAAATGACTTATCCTGCAAGGAGGAATGATAGAATAATAAGTTTCTTACAGGTACATCTGTATTCTCTTAAGAACTGCTCCTGAACTTCTTCAAAAATCTTCTTCCAGTATTGTCACATTTGCTCTTTTATTAAGAGCAATCTTTTGACAAGGTCAGCAGCCTAACAAGGTTTTAAGCCAATGTCTGTTACTAGTATAAATGAAAGTTTTGTATTTTCACTTTTGTGATTTACTTGAAGTTGCATCTGATTAAGTTTGCTATTCTGCCTCAGAACCTCAGGCATAAATATTTACGATCAGATTTTAAGATGTCTGTAGATATCTACAAGAAGCTTTTAAAATTCCATCATTCACCTGTGGTTTGGAGCCTTAACACCTCCTTAAATCTTTAACCCCTGTGTCTAAGTGTCCCTTTATGAAACAGGGATAGTATTAGCAATTTACTTCCTCCTTTACAAAACAGGTTGCTGTGAACATAAACTAAGACTGTGAACTGACCACTGCTCAGATACTGGAGGTCTGGAAGATGCACAGAACAAAGCCAAGTAAGATCAGCATGTAAAACAAATACCACCCTTATCCTGCCAGCTTTAATTGCTCATTAAATAAGGTATCCAAGACTTGGCTCAGTCATCCCTGAAAGCATTTATTCTTCAGTTCAGTGTCAAAAATAAACAAAGAAAAAAAATACCAAAACTTTTCTATACTTCATAAAGACAAAATTTTAAGCTTAAGACTCCAAGCCCAGCCAATTAATTTTTACTTAAAAATGGACACGTGAGATTGCTCCTGCTGACCTCTGTCACTGAGCCCTTCTCCTCTAGCAGAAATAGTGAAGGGGGGTGGGGGGGGAAGGAGAAGGAAAAAAATAAAGTATCTTTACATATAGTAAGACTTGCAGCAGGGTATTCTACTCAGCAGCACGTATGGCACATGTATTTTCATTGCTGGGCTTGTTTTATTTACAGCTGTGATTCCTTTTGCTCTCTCTTTCCCTTTTGAGTTCAAAGCACTTTGATTTTCTCCTGTGCTCTATTCTTAGCCAAGAAGAAGATTTTTCTAACAGAGAAATGAGGGTAGTGGAATGGAATCACCCAATTCTGACAGCACATTCAGAATTGCTTAAGCTTCTTTAACTAAAGTAGGTACATCTGGTGGCCTTAATGTCTTTTTCTTCTACTGAATTAAAACAGCTTGTTGTCCTCTTGAATGTAGGAAACCTGAAGACAAAAAGGTGAGGTAATGGTGGAATATTAAAGTTATGCCCATTATGTCAGAGTGAATTTTCTGTAATTATCTGAACATCAGGAGAATTCATTTACCTCATTCTGGAATCTGTTTCTTTCCTCTTGATTTTTCCTCAAACAAACCACTTCAATGCCTCAGTTCCTGCCACACTCTGTCACCGTATTCATAACATTTTACTAGGGAAAAAGTATTTTTCTATTTGAGGGCAGGGGGAAGCCCCTGTATAGAAAAAAGAATATGTCGGGTCCTTTTGTTCCTATCAAGTACAAGTTATAACTTAACCTGTACATAATACTGATTTTTCATTTCACTGTATGAATGGACCCCACTCACACACAAAAAAAACCACACCAAAACGCAGAAATATTTTCAAGTTAAACTAAATACTTGCTTAGATTTGTAGAGCTTTTACTTCTCTATAAATAAAATTGAGTCAGATTTAATCATGAAAGTGATTACAAAGGCAAAAATTGAACAAATATATAATTTGATTTCTGCTACGTACAACTGATCTCTGAATTTGACCTTGAAAAAGATCAAATTATTATTTTGGGGGACTAAAAGTTGCATTTTTAGTACATGAGCTGCACATGACAAAATGATTCCTCTCAGCTATAGACTAGCCTCAGCTCTGCTGGGGCATCCTTACCTTTCTACAAGGTCTTTTTATTGAAAATTTTTCAAATACACTACAAACATTAATTTGAGTTGTGAATTTGATCAGATACCAGATTCAAGACTTAGTTACCATCTGCCTACAGATAGATTTTAGCAGCGGTCACTTAAAAAGTGAAGTTGTAATTACAATCCAGTAAAAATCACATGTAGAAGAGGGCAAAGTCAAGGCTGAACAAATGACTACATTTGCACAAGTTTCTGACTTTTGATTATCTAATGTCGATGCCCACCTAATGTCATTTAAATTTTAATGGAGCATGATTACTGCAGTTAAACATATTTCTTCATAAAAGCAAAAAGGACCATACTAAAAAGTAATGAGAGTGGTGTTTTCTATGATCAAAATTATTCTATGCAGTTTGTTTCTCATGAGAAGAAACTGTGCTCATATCAATACATAATTTTAATTTCACTTGTCTATTTTAAGAATATTTGATCTAATAAATACTAGGGTTTATAGTTAAGGCATGTCGAAATATCATTTTTGTGTGTTTTCTTGTCACTTTTTGTTGCTTTTAATGTACACAACAGAAATAGCTCTTCTGGGAGCCAGGTGTTGAAACAAAGAAGATAAACATCACGCCTCTCCTTTCCTTTAACTTGAAAAGTTGGTATCAGTGGCATTTTTAGTACTGATCTTTAGACTTCCCTTTTTTTTTTTAGCTAACCTGTTATTACTGTGCAGAACAACACTAAAGCCCATTGAGATTCACGTAGGCCTATGGAAAGGCCATTTGGCTGTAGACAGTGGGGCTAATCCAGAATTTGGGTGTCATGTGAGCAAAAATAGATGGGTGTAGAAGGGGTTTAGAGAAGTTGGCTGATGTGTTAGTCTTCCATTGCACAGTTTTGTTACGCTTTTTTGAATTAACGTGCTGAATACAGCGCTTCAGAGGTAGAGCAATCAGGGGACTGGAACTGTAGTGTGAAATACATTATGATTTACAAGGCACTCTAAGGGAAGAAAAAACGATTCATGCTTTGAAAGACTGCCTACTGCATCCACAGTACTACATCTACAAAGCATTTACTTCTGTGAAAAATTCTTCATTCTCCATTATATTAGTGGCAATTACTTGCATTACAGCAGCACCTACAGGCTCCAGTCTAGACTGGGGACCCATCAGGCTGAATACTTTACAGGTACATAACACTACTACCTAGTGAAAGAGAATAAATAGTCTGGGGAGCCAGAATGGGAAAAGAGGCAAAAGACAAACAGAGTTCAGTTCCTCAAGGCCAAATCAGTGGAGTCAGCTAGAGTCAAGCTAGAACCCATTTCTCCTGACTGCCATCCACTGGTTTAGCATTAGATCATGTAGCCTCTATTTGACATCATTTATTATGTTTAAGCATTTTAAGTTTGCTTTTTGTTGGTTTTTTTTTTTTTTGATAGATGCATTTATATCCATTTATACATAGAGAATTTCAGTGCATCACCCAGTTGTGTGTAGGAATATAATTTATAAAAGACAATAATGCTGGGTTTTTTTCAGATGCATTTTCCAATTTGAAAAGAATCCTTGTCTTTCATAAAGGGCAACTGAACAGCATATTGAACTTAAACTATCACCAAACCCATTAAAAACAATGTAAAAATTTAACAGTTGTATTTTATGTCATTGGAGTGTCTCAGGTACTTTAAATGACACATACTTCTTACCAGTTCCATGGAAAAATACAATAACCTATATGAATCCCAACAGAAGACAAACTACTATCTGCTTTTTCTAGAGCTGCTGCTGTACACCTGTATGTACAGATAGCGTATGTGCAGGTTTGTCAGTCTTCAAAGGCATGTCTTCTGCTTTTATATAGGAAATTATCACATCTGGCACATTCCCAAATCACGTATCACTTTAAAAGCTTCTGGGCTATGATATAGAATTTCACTTTTATTTTTAAGTTTCCTCCCCACCAACTTACTTAGACAATTTACTTAGATTTCACTAGAAGTTAAATCAGTTTCTTGTAATTTCTATAATACTGTCCATCAGCATTTGCCCTATGGAAAAGGTCTGTCAAAAAGTGAGTTCTGAAGTTGACTCCGGAAAAGCACAAAAACAGATCCCATGTTTACATGGTACACTTCTGTGAAAGGTAGTAAGATTCTGCAGAAGACTCTCCTTCTAATATTCTCTGATCAAGTCATGTCAGCATTCAGGCTGTTGAAAAGAGAAGCTGTGCAAATGGAGCATGCCTTCAAGACAAAGGTCACTATCCTCTGAATGTGTGCTAGTTTCAAACAAAGAAAAACCCAGCTAGGGAGTATAGTTGGAGATGGTAAGTAAACTTCGGTGACTTAACAGTGTTAAAACTTTTAGTTTTAACATTATGTTATGTACTGTTATCATATACTTCCACCCTGGAGCACAGCAAACTTTGGATGTCAAAAAGAAAAATGTCCTATTTAATGAGGAGCTGTTGCACTCAGCTCATTTGACTGATTCTCCCTTCTTGCTTATATGCCAGGGCAGCTTTAAAACCAGAGCAACTGCCACAGATGATTTCCAAATCAAGGACATTTTCATTCGGGGCACAATCAATTAGTTCATATTCACTACATAATTTTGTGTCTTCCATCTGGAAATGGAAGGGAGCACTGACAAAAAGTAATTTAAGATGGAATATGATCATCGGACTTTAAAAAGATTTTTTTTGGTTTTGCTTTTAAAGACTGACATGGTTTATATTTCATTGTAAGTGGGAATTACAAGGGAAAAACTGCAACATAAAGCATCCTGTTTTTCAAAATGGAATCTCAACAAATAGTGAAGGCAAACTTTACGTATTTTCCAGGATTATAAGGTAATTTTTTGCACAGTAATTTCTATTTTTCTGTCAAGTAGTTGCACTGTGATGCTGCCTTTTTTTTTCCCCCTGTGGGCTTAAGTGATAAAGATTTCCTTGATTCTACATAAAAAATAAACAGGCACAATAACTAATTCAGTATGCTATTTCCAAATGCAAACTGTATTTTTATATTTTCTTTTTTTACTGTCACATTCAAAAACTTTTTTTTTAATGATAGTATCCGTACTAGAATAAAATCAAAACAATACAGTTTCTGTTGCATGTCCATCGATCCTTCATATAATACAATCAATTCTAGGTGAAATGCAGAAAAATATCCAATGAAAGGTGTAACTTCTGGGTAAGATGGCATTTATATATGCATTATTTAAAGGATCTTATTGAATTCTGGTGCATAGTGTGTACAAAAATACAGGCAAAAATACCCTGCACCCTTGCAGTGGCTACCAGTCAGTGAGCACTTCACAGGTGCTCAGACATACACATTACTTCTTCTGGATGATCTTTATCACCATCAGAGACACATGCTACCTCAAATAAATCTATCTACATATTGGATGTGTTAGCAGGGTATTACTCAAACAGATAACACATGAGCTCAGTAGAACAAGAACACACAGGATAAATAATTTCAATGTAGTAAGAAATGTTCCCACCTCCGCATACGCAGGTAAGTACAATGGCATAACAGGTTCCACAAAATAAGCCTGTAATTGTATAGCTCCATTTAACGACTAAATGTACAAAGTGACTAAGAAATATTCCATTAGTAGATGGAATAGATGGAATTAGTAGAGATTTAGAAATACCTCTTAAATGCACAGGAGGTATTTGTCCCATGACTGATTCCGCAAACCAGAGAGAGATGCTTTGCAATCAAAAGGATAGCACTTAAATCCCAGCCTCTAAACCACTGACATTATTCCAATATCCTTTAAAATATGACTAGGACTGAGATATGTAGAGAACCTTCAATCATATATACAAAGGCATTAAATCTACTATATCTTCCAATGTAGGAGGCAGTATTTCCAGCTAAAAAATACAACAACATTAAAAATTAGAGTGAACTGCATCTGTGTGTCAGGCAGGTGTAAGTTTTGTTCTACACATTTAGCCAAGTACAGTTCAGAAACAGGGAGTAAACTGATAGGCCTTCTACTAATTGCTCTCTTCATCTATGCTTCTTCATTTTCAGTCTTGTTTAAGATATGTACTTTTCCACTTATCACTGATTCCCTCATTTTTTTCCTTTCTGACAATATTGATTTTTCAGCCCTTCCACATTGCTTTCTGGGATATGTCCCAGTCTCCAGAGAGCCAAAAAAGCAAAATGCGACAGGAGAAGCAATCTTGAGCTTGCTTTTTTTCTTTTACATTATTGAAGGATATATGTATACATTGTTAACACTGTCTTCATAAATCACGATTTTTTTGTTTTCATTTACCATATAAACCAAACCAAACCAAACGGAACTGCATTCTGCTTTTGAAGGCTTTGTATCTTCTAGATGCTCCAGGAGATAGGAGGGCTCTCAACATTAAGAAAGGGGAAACTGCTGTTCATATCTCACAAGATTCAAGGAGCTGGAGTTTTCATGGAGAGAACCTTTACTCCTTAACACAGTGAAGCTTAAATAAAATCATGAGACTGGAAAATTACGGACATTTCATGGTTTACTTGCATTTGGATTTAGCAGTATTTCTCAAAATTGCAGAACATGTAAGTAGCTACCAACTAATAAGTAAAATAGCTTCAATAAATAGACATAGTTTTTTAAAATTTATAAATGTATTATAACATCAGTTTGCTAAAAACACAACTAGCAATATCTTAGAAGGGAGCTAAACAATGTGTCCTTTGTGAGGTCTTCCTTTAATTTAGCTTAAGTTTTGGGTTTGTTTATTGGTAACACATTATTTAAAAACAACAGAAGTTAAACTGTTATTCCTGCACTGGTGTGAATTCAAGTATTAATAACCTGTTTCTTATCTATGGAAGGGGCAAATTATAACAAGTTTATTTAACAGGGATTGTTTCATTTCTTTTATTCACACCTTGACTTGGGCTTGCAACCAATTTTAATACTGCAGTGCAGCAGTAGAGAGAGAGGATGACAGCTAATGCTGTTTTCCTGAGGAGACGTTATATTCAAGCCCAGCTTGTCTCTCATACGCACCATTACACAGACTCTGTATATTAAGGTACAGTAATTGAAATTCTGTTGAAACATGGAAGAGGGCTAACCCTATGTTGAGAATTTAAGTTTTTTGCATGGCTTGGCTTGAGAATTTAAGTTTTTTGCTTGGTTTGGCTCTTCTCATTCAAAATTCTTGTTCTGAATATGGTTTTAAAAGTTCACTCCCAAATGGTATCATTTTCTGTTGAGAAATTGTGTGTGGAGATCCCACAACTTCCACTAATATATGTAAGAACAAAGAGAAGAGAGGAGAGGAGTAGAGCGGAGAGGAGAGGAGAGGAGTTGAGTTGGAGTGACTTATAACGGTCACTTAATACAACTGCCTGACCAAAAGTTGAAGCATGGCATTAAGGGCATTGACAAAATGCCTCTTAAACACTGACAGGCTTGGGGCATCAACCACCTCTCCAGGAAGCCTGTTCCAGGCTTTGACCACCCTCTCAGTAAAGAAATGTTTCCTCATGTCTAGTCCAAAGCTTCCCTGATGGATGCAACTGTGAGCCGTTCCCATGCGTCCTGTCACTGGATCACAGGGAGAAGAGATCAGCACCTCCCTCTCCCCTTCCCCTCCTCAGGAAGCTGCAGAGAGCAATGAGGTCGCTCCTCAGCCTCTTTCTCTCCAAACTAGACAAACCCGGAGTCCTCAGTTGCTCCTCAGAGGACATGCCTTCCAGCCCTTTCACCAACTTTGTTGCTGTTCTCAGGATGCATTCAAGTACCTTCACATCCTTTTTAAATGGTGGGGCCCAGAACTGCACACAATACTAAAGGTGAGGCTGCAGCAGCACTAAATCAAGCGGGATAATAACTGCTTTGGACCGGCTGGTTATGCTGTGTTTGATGCCCCCCAGGATGGGGTTTGCCCTCGTGGCTGCCAGGGCACACTGCTGACTCCTGCTGAGCCTCCTGTCAACCAGCACCCACAGACCCCTTTTGCCGGGCTGCTCTCCAGCCACTCCTCTCCCAAGTCAGACTCGTGACCGGTGTTACTCTGTCCCAGGTGGGGATCCACCATTTCAACTTGTTCAATTTCATGCCACTGATTACTGCCCAATGCTCCAGTCTATCCAGATCCCTCTGCAAGGCCTCTTGTCCCTTGAGAGAGTCAACAGCACCTCCCAGTTTAGTATCGTCAGCAAACTTGCTAAGGGTGCATTCAACTCCTGCCTCCAGATCATTGATACAAATATTGAGCAGAACTGGCCCTAGAACTGAGCCCCGCAGAACAACGCTGGTGACTGGTTGCCAGCCAGATGTAGCCCCATTCACTGCAACCCTTTGAGCCCTCCTGTTCAGCCAGTTCTTCACCCAGCGCCCTGTCTACCTGCTCATCTCACATCTGGACAACTTGTCTGGAAGGATGTTGTGAGTGACAGTATCAAACACTTTACTAAAACCCAGAAAAACTTCATCCACTGCCTCCCTTTCATCCACAGGGCTCGTGACCTTATTGTAGAAGGATATCAAAGTAGTTAAATAGGACATTCCCTTGGTGAACTCATGTTGACTGTACCTGATGATTGCATGGGCCTTCAAATGCCTTTTAATAGCACCCAGCATGATCTTCTCTGTAATTTTTCCAGGTACTGAGGTTAGACTAACAGTTCTGTAGTTTCCTGGGGCTTCCCTCAAGCCCTTCTTGTAAATTGGAATAGTGTTGGCTAGCTGCCAGTCAGAAGGGACCTCTCCAGACTCCCAAGACCTTTGGTGGATGATCGAGAGAGGTCATGCTGTAACATCTGCTAGCTCCTTCAGTACTCTGGGATGAATCTCATCAGGCCCCATAGACTTATCAGCATTCAACTGATACACCTGGTCCCTTACAATTCCAGTGTCCATAAATGGAAACACTACAGAACACTCCATAAAAGTAAGCCCTACTTCCTCAAATGGGTAATTTCTTTGGGATTTTTTTTTGTTTTTCAGAAAAGAGAAGATGAAAAGGGGGCAATTGGATATGAAAGGTAAAAGTGAAAACAACCTAGCTACAGCCTCATGTCTGATTCTGACAAGTTGAACTTCTTGTTGTGGATCTCTGGTGTATAATCCAGCATTCTCTGATAAACACATCAACAGGATAGTAGAAATGGAAAAGCAGCAGCTCTTTGATAAGCCTATTAGAAGGAGAATTATTATAAGGTATTTGACAATCATGGCAGAGTGTAGCTCACATTGCGACCAAACGTGTGTTAACCTGCCAGTACTGGTTGATAATTTTCACATTAAAAAAAAGGATTATATGAAAAATGCAAATTTAATGAGAAATTAATCTTTTTTAAAATTTCCATTCTAAAGGGGGCAGAATAAGTTGGGGAAGGAGGGGGAAACCAAAATGAAAATATTTCATGGATCTCCTGATGATGCTGCAAATGGCTACATGAAATTAGTTCTGTGTATACATAAGCATATTTTAAATTAGAAGAATCAGTGGTCAGAAGATAGTTTTAAGATCATAATCATAGGAAAAAGGATAAAACAGAGATTTAAATTTAGAAAATATATATGATTTTGAAGTGCAGTGCTTTTTTCCTCTTCACCTTGAGTTGATTAGGAAGAACTCCTGAGAATGAAAGTACTGGAACTGGGACCGATAATGAGTAATGTGTTACAATTTACGACAGTGTAAAAGGCACAGATCTAGTGTCTGCCGGTACCTTTACTCCAGTCAGAATTGTTCCTACCTTTTAAAATTGCACTGATTCAGAAAATACAGAGTTTGTAGAGATGTAAAATAAGTCTTTGGGGGTGTTCCTGCCTCCTCTATTGGGCAGTCTAAATAGAAACTCAAGTTACTAAATCAGTGCCCAAAGTTTATGAAGCCTTTCAATCTATGTTTAACTGCCTTGCAGTGGTTAAGACTTTGATTCTAGTGTCACCCACTGTAGAAGTACTATATTGCCTTCTGAAAGCCACAAGTTGCACAGAAGGCTGAGTATCGAAAAAATTATCCTTTGCACCTGAGAACAGATCCTCTCCACAGCCAGAGAGTTGCCAGAGTTAACTGGCTGTGAAATGGGAAGTTGCAAGAGGGATAAGGGAGTTGGAATTGTTTAATCAGCATTATGCTAAGCCAGACATGGAGATTCTGCCACTTCTATTTCAACTGTATGATATCCATGGATGATGGCACTGCTGCCCCTGGGTCCCATATCACAATACTCTCAGAGTTGTTCGCACTGTCCTCCAACTTCTAAAATTGTTATAGGTTTTAAAATAGGACAAGGGCATATTGGTTTAATAAGCAGAGACAGGGAATACACATTTTAACTGTGTGCACTGTAAGCAGTAGACTCCAAGAGATACCCAGTACTTGATCAATGAGAATCATAGAATTATAGAATGTGTTGGGTTGGAAGGGACCTTTAAAGGTCATCTAGTCCAACCCCTCTGCAATGAGCAGGGACATCTTCAACTAGATCAGATTGTTCAGAGCCCTGTTCAACCTGACTTTGAATATTTCCAGGGATGGGGCACCTACCCATCTGGGCAACCTGTTCCAGTGTTTCACCACCCTCACTGTAAAAAATTTCTTCCTCATATCTAGTCTAAATCTACCCTCTTTTAGTTTAAAACCATGACCCCTTGTCCTATTGCAGCAGGCCCTGCAAAAAAGTTTGTCCCTGTCTTTCCTGTCGGCCCCCTTTAAATACTGAAAGGCTGCAATAGGATCTCCCAGAGCCTTCTCTTCAGGCTGAACAAACCCAACTCTCCCAGCCTGTCCTCATAGGCAAGGTGTTCCATCTCTCTGATCATTTTTGTAGCCCTCCTCTGGACCCACTCTAACAGGTCCATGGCTTCCCTGTGCTGAGGGCTCGAGAGCTGGGATTATATTCTTACTACTTACACTTTCACTGCTTCTCCTGTGTATCTGCAAGAGAGAGACCACAGTAAAACAAAATTTCTATCTATCATCTGGCAGACAAATTTCTTCATGGTGTGAAGAAAGCGACAGACTGTAGTCCCAAGGAACTTCACAGAATAACAACTCCAAACCAGGCTGAAGCAGATGTGTGTAGTAAAGATATCACCATACCGATCAGTCACAGCACACTTCACAAGTATGATTAGCTATGAACAGAAGCACACATAGTCCACTTTTTTTTCCCTTTGAGAAGAGAAAATGTGATTTCAGCCAATGAGACTTGTGCAAGGACAATATCCACTCACTAACCCAACCTGCGTGCAATTTCACAGAAAGGGTTGTGGACTTAGAATATTAATGTTTATTGAAAAATAAAGGGAAAACAGCTTTAACCGTGATCACTTTCCTACTTCATATTCACTTTTTAAATGTTAAAAAACAAGTTAGGTTACACAGCTGCCTACTGTCCTTTTGTGCATGCAGCAACAGAAGTGTTCACTTATGCAATTAGTGATGGAAATAGCTGGAGAAGTGCATGGCGGAATCTCCAGTTGCATGGAAGCTATAATTTACAGGAGGAGAGCAAAACAATCCATTCCCTTTAAAGCTGAGTAAAGAGTGTTTATTTAAGAGGACTTATATGATTCAAAATGTCCCGATTAAGCAGTTGTATCACTTAAACTAAATGGATCTGAACATTACTAAACATTATTTATAGCTGCTTGTCTTTCCAACCCAATTTGTTCTATGGAAGCATTTCTTGTGACCTTTAGCCACTGCCTTAACACCTCTCATTGCAATTGGCAGAGCAATTTTTTGGTTGCTACTGCATAAGATAGACAATGCACTAGCCTGGAGCACTTTCTGACCTTTAACTGCCATATTAATATCTATAATTGGAACTGAAAGGCCATTTAGGCTGAATATCACCCCAACAAAGCACTCTGAACAATCATGGTTATCTCATTAAAGCCAAAGACCATATAGTCTCCTTGAGAAAGGGGGCAAGAGACAGGGTTCTGAAGATTAGTCCCATTAAGCTGGTTTTCCCAACTTTACTTTGGCATCTCCAACAAAGACAACAATCCCAGTTCCTGTTGTCTGAAAAACTGAATCAAGGACTGTATGAACTGAATGTCTGATTCGAGTGATTTCTAAGTTCATGCTTCAGAATGCCAATGGTGAGTGTCTGCGATCAATTAGATTATCCAGAATCATGAACCGTTGAACACAATTTTCAAATCTGTAACCCAAGGTCTGTTACAGTACCATTTCTCTTGTTGGACTGACTTTTTTTTTAGAGGTGTTTCATCTGGGATATGTAGTAAAACTAACTCCTACTCTGTAAGGACATGAAAGAACCTAGGGAAAAAAATATATTTTTTTCAGAACTTTCTGAGATGACAAATATTTGTCTGGGTCCTGTTCCTCCCTTAATATATCCCATGTTTGAATACAGCACTTTATCTGTAATACACTGCCATAGCAACACTGGTGGCACTGGTTTTGCTACCTCATGAGTTATATATGAGTTATGAAAGTGCGTGCTCTCTCAGAAGAAATAAAGATGGTCTGCTCTTTATCAGTAATTACAGACTGTACTTGCCACACAGTGTTCCCTGCACTTAGCCATTTTCTTTATATGTGTACATGGAAGAGAGAATAAGATACTTTGGGGTTTTTTGGTTTTGTTTTTTGGTTTTTTTTTTGGTTTTTTTTTTGGTATAGTTTGTTCTGTACTGCCCATAGCTTTGATTTTCATGTTTGCTCTAGGTGCACTTTATCCAGGCTCCTTGTACTTCTCAACTAGATGGAATGGATTTTGGACAAAGACTCTCATGCTGAAACAACTCCAAGAAACCCTCTGAGAGGGGCCAGAACTGAACTGAGGTTCAGTTCACTTCCTTGGCTCTCTGAGGTTTCACATGCTAATTGAGCAAGTGGACATGCAAGCACAGCTCTCCACGGCTCTTAAGGTAGCTGATTTGTGCCTCCATCTTTTCTATATGCTTTTGGAAAGTGCCCAGTACATAGCATGATTTGTGGCTTGTGAGGTCTTAATAGCCTACACAGCTTCAGGCACTTGCTATTACGAAGATTTACTACACCTAAAGAGGTCTGCAATACTGCTGTCTTCAAGCCTACCTGCAGCAATACACTTGCCTTTCTTCTGCTCATACACTGCCATAAGTGCTGGCGGGAGTCAGAGCAGACCATCCAGCTTTTTACAGGATTTTTTACTATATCCGAAACCCATATTCATTTCTACTGAATGGACTGTTAAGATATGGATTTATTTATTTTTTTTGTCTGTGAACTACCATTCAGTTCTTCCAGCATGTTGTCATTCTGCAGATTTGACAGAAATATCAGGAAGAGATTAACATGCAGCAACAGAGCTGACTCCATTTACAGCTACAGCTGCCTCAGATCACGTCATATGATGTTCCCTCCAGCACGGCTGACATTTTTAAAGCTCCCTAGAATGTAAGAACTGTAAGATCGGGTTGAAATAAAACAGGTCACCAGGGACATCACACAGTATCATCTTACATATCCACTACTCTCTGTTCTGGCAAGTCATCAAACAGATATGAATATGCTCTTGTTTTATCCAAAGGTTATTTCCTTGGTGTTTAAGCTTGGGGCAAGGCAGCTCCCTCATCTAAAAGAATGGGAACAGAAAGCAAGAAAATAGGCAGGAGCTGGGAAGGCATAAGGGCAGGAACCAATGCAGGCACAGGATCCAGCATAGGAGTCAGACTAGAAAGGTGGAATAAACATTAATACTGGAGTAGCAGCATGAACTAAGTCAGGTGTAGGGACTACTGTAGGCAGCCAGGTCAGGAGCACAGAAGACTTGCTCAAGATAAAAGCTTCAGAGTCAGATATAAATGGGAGAAAAAAAATCAAAGCAAAATGAAAACATCAGCATAAGCCACAGCTAAGTTTTTAATAGCAGTGTACTGCAGCCCAGACTCTGGTTAAATACCCTCAGGAGTTTGCAGTAATTCCCCTGTCAGCATCTGTCCAGTGTGACTGCCTTAGTAACCATGCTGCTGAGAGGTCAATTGGAGTTCATACCCTGTGAGGTTTAACTTAAGAAAAATCTGGTACTTTTACACTCTTGAAGAGAAAATAAAAGGGGGGGGGAGGGGAGAGGAAGGAAGGGAAGGGGAGGGGAGGAAAAAAGAATGTTTCTGCGTGTCCTTACAAGCACATTATACCAAGACTTAAGCCAATCTCAAATAGCTTGGAGGAGTTCCTGTGTCTAGTTATCACGTATAGGGCTTTTTAAGTTAAACTTAGGCTTCTTGTTCTGGCTTCATCATAGATTCATCTTTATCAGCAGTGTATTTTTCAGAAGCACAAAAGGAATTATGTATATTGTGCAATAAAATAATTTCTGTCTCTTAATGGCAGTGTGATTAATTCATCCAGAGGAGGTGCTACAAGATGCCATTGTTATTTTAAACTGTAGATCACTGAGTTACAAGCAAAGCTCAAGGTTACTGCAGGTTCATGGTTGAATAGGCAATGAAATTCAAACTAATCCTGAAACTGCTGTAAGCCTGGCAATACGTAGCCATACTTTTAGCAGTGCAGAACCACCTCACTTACACGGATTTGGACTGCAGTCTGAGAGCTCGCTAACAGGACTGTAGCGAGAGAGTGGAACATCTCAGAATCAACTAAGAGTGATGCAGGCGAGACTTACAGAAATCGGGTCTTTCCAGAGTACTTGGAGACTAACTCTGTATTTGCACGCACACTGAATTTTCAATCATCAGAGGAAATCCTCTGATTGAATCATCACAGCTAAACATTAGGTCTGTCTCATTGCTAATGAGGTCAGCAGAATAGGAGTGAAAGCTTTCATTCTGAATAGTAACTCAAAAACTTGTATGGTGATCAGTAAGGACTGATTCAGCTCCTAAATCTATGATGAATCAATCTCAAAGAAAAATTAGCCAACAGATAGAAGTTAAAGTATACATGGGTTGATGAATCTCTGTCTTTCTCTCACGATGGAAACATAACAGCTTTATAAGCAGCTGTTCTCTCTCTTAACTAGAGGTTTCAACAATTTTGGTGTTTACGTTGGCACAAGTCAATTTTTGGATTTTCACTTCCATGACTGTTTATGAAATGGGAATTTTATTTCTACTACCCTCCAAACTAGGAAATAAACTGGATACATAGTTTTAAAAGAAAGTATACTCATATAAAACCAAACAGTTCTCATGCTAGAAAGACTTTTTCTCTGACACAAGCTTGAGACTTGATCTTGCTATCCCTAGACTAAAATCCCCTGGATGATCAATGTACATAATTAATATGGCTGTGTTTTAAACAGTAATCAGAACAGTTTGCAACCAATGAAGCGACTTATCCCTCTTTCCAGTTTTATTAATATCAGCCAAGAAATGAGTAACAATAAATTCAAGTATGAAAAAATATTCTGAATTTACCATTTGCTTTACCCATTCTCCTTTCCAAAGTCAATAGGTTTATACCAGAGATGAATTTGGGCCACCTGGTATTTCAGAAATCACTTTGATGAATGAAGACGACATTAAATGTGTTTAATTCCTCTCTTTTTCCAGGCATCTTGGTGGGACTTTCCTTTTTTTTTAACATAAATGTAGGTAACTATGCATATAATTAATTTCTTTTCCTTGGTGCAAAAATTTGTCCCTAAAGCAAAATACACTTAATGTTGACAGCACTGAACTTGTTTTTTTCCCCTCCTTATTTACATCTACTGAATGTATGGTAAAAAAATCCCAATCTCAAAAGCATCTTAAATTTCATTTTCACGATATTTAATATCGGTGGGGTGGTATCACTTTAAACGCCATTAAGTAATAGATCAGACAGAATAAAAACATTTTCCATCCCCCTCAAGCTTTTAACCTTTAGGGCTTCCTTGAGGGGAAAATGATTCAAATGCCAAACTCACAATTATGTATGCACTACGCAGAAACGATGGCCAGGCGTTTACACAGAGAAACTATGCAATACATTGAAGTTACATTAAGGTCCTTAGTTTTCCTGTTCACTAATTTCCCTTCTCATAACTCCCACAGACACACTCAGAGCCTTTCCCAGGCTCAACAATCACACTATCTTCCCCAAAGGCACATTTATCAGCAGACCAAGCTTCCAAGCCATCAGTAATGTGGCTGCCCTATAGATTCAGTGCGGAAAGTAAGAAGACTGATAAGTAATCAACAAGTACAGAACAACACAGGATTAGTAGTCAGCTCTCCACCAAGGGAGAGGTTAGGATGTACTCTGCCTTATGTTAAAGAGAATTTATTTTTTCCGTTTTTAAAGGAGGAGGTGATAGGAAGCCTTACTGGAAATAAAAATGATTTGCTGCACGGAAAGCTTAAACATGGCAGGGCAGCATTAGGGGTGGTGTCAGCAACAGCCACCTGAAAAAAAAAGTTTCCATTTCTCTACTAAACGCAGAGGAAAGGCTTTCCTCTGCATACCCCTGGAGGGCTCAGGTTCCCTTTGTTTTTGGCTGCCACAGCAAGAGCTCTTCATCCTGTTTTGCCCTAACCCACACACCAGCTATATAAGCGCGTATACCCTTTGACAATTAAATGCATGTGGAAAACACAAACAGAACAAAATAACACTGACCTAGACAGAATTTTTTACCATTGTATTAAAAATCTGCATTGAGGCACTGTACAGGGAATGAGCATAACTTAAATACGCACACTGAAAACCTCCCATTAGACAATACAAAAATGGTTAAGGTTTGTTGCTAACTACCATTTCCAACAAACAGAGTAAATGAAAAATTCCCTCCAGTACTGCTTATGCCAATGAGAACTATGCCCTTAACTACTGGTTCCCTTTTCTCTCTAGCAGTTACTATTTTGCAATTAATAAAATTCAAGGCAATATGGATCTTTATTACCCTGCGTAATCAAGGACTGTGTAATCAAGGACTTTATTGTCAGGCAGAAAGAATATGAAACCATTCAAACCATTTTATTGTGTCTTACTGTCTTCAAAAGCAGCAGCTAACTCAAGATGTCTAATCTAGCTAGCGTTTGTTCATATTTTTCTTTCTTACTTACTTACAAGGACTAAACTCTCTTTCATATTTTCTGATAGTAAGAAGTAGGTAGATTTTAAAACAGTATGCACACTATACAAAAGAGCAGTATTTTAAGATTAGTTTATTACTGAGAGTGAAAAACTTGATATATTAATCTTTATCCCCAAAAAGTCACTCACCCACACACAAATGAATGTGTTGATTAATTGTAAAACAAGTATAATTTCCCTGCATGAAGGTTATACCATAAAAGAGGTTTCGTCTGCATCTGAATTACTAGTGCATCACTTACTTAGCACCTCTCTAGTGTCTAGACCATATGGCTTCAATTGACAGCTGATGAAACCAGTAATTGTCCTCTTGCATTAGTCATTGGTTGTACTGTTGCTCAGATTCTTGATGGCAGAAGGAGAAACAACCTCCCTATAATGGCTTTGATAATGCATGCTAAAATTGAGCAGAAGCCAAAACCTCCTCTTAGCTGTTATTATAGCTGGCCTAGAGGTAGGAAAGCATACGTCAACATGGCTGCTAAACACTGAACTGCAGTCCAAAATTATTATTCACTTTTTATGAAAAATGAAATCACATTTATTCATGCAAATGTCTGGGGAAATCTTATGTGAGGTGGACTTATACAAGGAATTCTCACTCTCTGTCAACAGAAGAGATATCTGTGCTGATCAACTAATGGCATATAGTGAACATTGAATTATTAACTGTCATCGTGAATAACAGTTCAGACACAGACAAAACTAGGAAGCCATAATATCTGGGGTTTTATAGTCTCTGGCTTGAGAACCTCCTGCCACCCAACACACACGTTTTACAAACAGCAAACTGAGTTACCAAGATCCTGCTAGTATTACCATAAATAATACAGAACTTCTGCAAATTAACTCTTTGAAAAATAAGGCATCAAACCTATGGAGTACAAAGGCATAGTCTGGAGCCCCTCTATGAAAACAATCCTTCTTGTCAGGGTAAGAATCCATGTATATATTTAATGGATTTACTGTGAAAGTTCCAAAATAGGTGAGCAGAGGCTGCCCAAACAACTCTAAATTCTATTCCTAAATTACCCATCAATAGCAAAGATGTGATTAGATCCTATAGGGTAGTCAAGTTCCAGTGCCAGTTTACTAATCCGTTACCAATTTATTTTAACAAAAACAAAACAATGAAACATGGTATATTCAGACATTTGTAAACATAGCTGTTTCTATTTGTTAAAACAAAACACTCAAGTCAGTTCAAATCAAATCTGCTTTTTTAATGTATGCTGACTTACAGAAGCCTAAATTCCCCATTTTTCCCTTAGACTTAGCTCCTGATGAGCCTACGTCTGTCACATGTACACCACCCTTTATGATGAAAGGGGCATTGTACTGCATTATGAGAGACACAGTCTCGCAAAGAGGCTAAGATAAAAACGGACCTGAAAACACATCATAACAGAAAATTCAGTTTACTGTTAAACTGCTTAACTGAGGCAGACCAGATACATCCAGCCTACTTCCTCCAACATCTGGAAGTGTAAGGATAAGGAATATGAAATGGAGCAGGGTTAGAGGATCTTTCTTCTTAAAGTCCCTCCTTACTTCCCTTTCTCAATTCAGCGTAGGATTTCCTCACTTGGAGGTTGCAGCCCCATTGTTATCATTACTGAAAGTCATAACAGAATCTATCCCAGCCTGTATAAATTTGGCTTTTTATTGTACCTTTCTTAGTCTATTAAACTTTCATCTTACATAGTTTCATGTGGCTAGGAGTTTCTCATTGCACTGACAGATGGAACAACCTCTGCTCGAAATACTTCGCTGTCTCATCTGACAAAAAGAGCGCTGAGTAAGTTTTGCAGACTTCTCACAGAAACATATATGTTTTCTAAAAACTATAGTAGACTCTTTATAAATATTCTAAAGAATAAGAAGTTTACAGGTATTTCTACATTGAACTTATATTCCAAAACATAAAACTTAAATATTTGAAAGCATTTCATGACCTCACTGCTGGGATCATTGAACCTCACCTTCAAATGTGGACACCTTGTCTTGTTCCTTGCAGGAAACTCATACAAAAAACAAACCCACACTTTCTACAAATCCTCTCTTACAGGTACGTGATGCCACTACTCTGTAGACAAGATAGGATAGCTGGAAGCTGCTAGGCTTGATAGATAGACTTACGGTTTCCTCTAAAAATTACAACCTCAGCTGCTCAAAGCTGGTCACGAAAGCATTCCAGCAAACAAATAATAACATTGTGTAGCCAGTTTGACCTGATTGTATTTGGCCCTGCAGTCCCTTACAGCTTTAAAGCAATATACAAACCACCTATGTCAATTTGTGAGAAAGAGCTTTTAAGGTAGGCATTCACCAAGTGATCCACTGATCAACTGCAGGCTTTTTAATGCTGATTACTGCATTAGCAAGACCGAATGCTCAGGGGGCAAAGAAAATTGCTCAGTCTCCATAGAGCTTTCAAATGTGCATTTCTGGCCAAAATTTCTAACAGGTTTTCTTACTAGCAGTAATCTGCAGTCATTGATTTTATGACACAGACCTCTTCACTCAAACTGGTGTGAGACCACCTGCTGCTTTCACATAGGTCACAATTCAAAATAGCTGAACACCCTTTGGAAGCACATTTTAGTAAAAAACATTTTTCAAGACAGGTCTGCATGTTTCTTTCCATGCTGTAAGTATTTAAACATTCAGGAATGAGATACAAAAATACTAAGTAACTGGATCAACTGTCAGATTAACAGGTTCCTTGTATTCTGCCAGTCAGGTGCATTGTGTGACATGTGTTCCCTGTTGATACCCTGATTTTAACAAGTTATAGCTGAACTTTTCCACATGATAAGTAAATTTTCCTGCAATGTCTTCCTTGCATAGTTTGACAAGATCATCCTCTTGATTTCTGTTATTCTTCCACTGCTTCTTTGCTCTCCCTTCTTTTTTGCACAGTTTTCTAAAACACTCTTCTCAATGTCTCAGGTAGAAGAGGCACGTCAGGTTCTGCGGGAAAGGAGCATTTCTATTTTCTGTCAGATAACGTCCTGAGTGATGCTGCAACCAGTAAAAACTAACCCTCTCTGCCCATTATAACACGCATATTGAACATATCTACACCAACCTGGCAGGACATGGCATCTACTGAGCACTTTCACTTCAATTTTTACTTTCTAAATGGAGCACATCCCTCCTTTCTACCTCAACATCGTCACTGGAAATCACAGGGGGTTTTGGCATACTTTTTAAAAAAGCAATCTTTTCATTTATTTGCATTAACTATAAACGCTGCTCTGCATACATTAGGTCCATACAAAGTTGTGTTCTGTCTTTCAAACACATAGTCCACTTTGTTGACAAAAATGTAGCAGCGTAACAGTGACCAAATCGTATCCAAAACTGAAAGCTTGTTACAGATCACGAATAATCTACTGCTTGGGTATTCTCAGACCCATGATTATTGTCTGATGTTTTCTTCGGTAAACCCTGACTGCTTTTCACTTCTTTTCACTTCTTTTGGCTGACAGAAGCTGGTTATATTATTGTCCTCAACACCAACAGATAGGTTCTTAAATAAATTCCAAGCCAGAGTCTTTATTGCATAGATGCCCAAACAAGGAGGCTTGATCAAAACTCATCTGATTTTTGGAAGCTTTCAAATGAGACCTCAAACGTTGCAGTTGAAGTAAATCCAGTCCTGGGTAATCTAATCTTTCGTACCCATTTCCAGATTATTAAAACCTACATTGATTTTCTAACAAGTCCTGTCTATGATATAGCTTATTTCCACACTGTCTTGGAAATTCTTACTACATTTGTACATGTAAGACAATATAAAACTGTTAACATAAGCGTATGCTATAGGAAGATGGAAAACGACCTCTGCTGAAATAGTATGGCCTGGTCAGTAATAGTCCTGCATAACTGAATTTTTTATAACATTAAGAGTTACCTTCCTTCTTAGCATTACTTCACTCAATACAATTTTTCTGGAATAGTTTGTCCTCATCTACATTATGCCACAACCTCTTGTTTTCATTTTGTATTCCCTCCAAGGACCTCTGAAGGTCAGAACGACAAAACCTGTAACTTCTCCTAACTCTTGTACACAAAAATAACATATGGAATTCATAAATACCCACAATAGATTATTTTGTTCTTCCCTTTTAAATGAAAATATATTACTTATTTTCTAAGGTTCATTTACTAGAGAACATCTATTCTCTGCTCACGTAGTACGGATAAAGAAAAAGCCACAATACGTAGAACTGAGCAAGTTGTGTCTACGAATAAGTCAGAACTTCACTGTTGAGTCTGGCGGGCAGAGATAGGAAATTTATGCTTAATATTTCAGTATTTTCCTCTCCCACTGATTCATTAAATCAAACTAGTTTATAATCTCAGATTGTGTGGTTTTCTTCTGTAAACAATTAACTTACTTTTATTGACTATGCTCCATAGGGAATATTTTACGGAAGAAGTTCTTAATTTTATAAGAAGGGTGGCAAAATTAAGCAACTTCTGAAATTATGAATTATGACACATTGTGTCGTTTATTTTTTTTCTAGAGCTATTTCAAAAATAAGTTAAAGGCCAGGAACAATGATTTTTTTTTTAATTTTAAAGATCATGTGAAACAGAAAAATTCTTATGATTTTATGTACAGCAAAATGGTTCTGATTTTATGTACAGGTTACTAAGGAAGCAGAAGGGCTGGACAAAACACCATTCCTACAGTATCCCCTACTATGAGCATTTTTCAACAGGAGAGATGTGAATCATTGAATCATAAAATCATTTAGGTTGGAAAAGACCCTTGGGATCATCGAGTCCAACCATCAACCCCACTCTACAAAGTTCTCCCTTACACCATATCCCCCAACACCACATCTAAACGAGTCTTAAACACATTCAGGGGTGGTGACTCCACCACCTCCCTGGGCAGCCTATTCCAGTGTCTGACCACTCTTTCTGTGAAGAATTTTTTCCTAATGTCCAGCCTAAACCTACCCTGCTGCAGCTTGAACCCATTCCCTCTTGTTCTATCACTAATTACCTGCGAGAAGAGACCAGCACCAACCTCTCTACAATGGCCTTTCAAGTAGTTGTAGAGAGTGAGGAGGTCTCCCCTCAGCCTCCTCTTCCTCAAACTAAACAGTCCCAGCTCCTTCAATTGCTCTTCATAAGATTGATTCTCCAGGCCCTTCACCAGATTTGTTGCCCTCCTCTGCACTTGTCCTTTATCAAGAATGACAGAAGTTTTTGTATTTCGTCTTAACTTTCATATTTACTATCTCATAGGTGACTGACAATTTGTAAAGTGGACAAGTGAAGTCAAGCACTTAGACTCAATAAATGATTTCACCTAGAAGTTCAGGACTGCATTCAGCCTTCTGTGCATTTAATTATTTGGCCTTTTGAGTGGAATCTAAAATCTAGTGTCCAGTGACAGTCTCCAAACAGGATTCTTGAAAAATTTTTCATGTGCCAGGACTGGCTATAAAACACCCTTTGCCTGATTCAGGAAGAAGCCACTAGACTGCTATCCTGGTCGCTGGAGCCAGGCATAGATGCTGCTGTGGGGGGAGACCCTGCCCCCAGCCACACAGCCTACACCGCCCTGAGTCAGAAGAACACAAGCCCTCTTAATAATCTGTAAAGTGGAGGTAATTGTATCAATTTCTTTAAAACCTAGAGCCCAGTTCAGTAGTACTTGAAAATGATGCTGAAAGTGAACGTAGAAGATCCAGATCACTCATTTGAAAAGCTGACCAGATTCCTAAGAAACGTGTTTAACCACCAGGCTATGAGGTTTTCTGGTTGAATAGGAGGATGCACAATCCTTTCTCTTCCAAGAAGAAAATGTTCTGTGTTGCAATCTTTTAGACTATTTCTGTGTTTTACATTGACTAGCAATGGAATAGCTACATAAGGAGATCATGATGTTCTCCCTCTCAAACAAGAACCACTGAATTTGAATCACCTAGTTTTTACATTAGTTCAAGCTGTAGATACAAGCTTTTTTTTTTTTTTCCAACACAGACAGATCAGTTTGCAACAGGGAAAAGAAGAATCTGTTCAAATGCTACAGCAACTTGCACTAAACACAAGATAAGGGAAAGGTGTCAGTCATGGATGTCCAAAATTCATATTATTACATTCTTCATAAAGAAAATTTAAAATTCACATTTTAAAATGGTTCTTTTCACTTTTTAAATTAATTTAAAAGACTAAAAATTCTTAAGAGGGTTAAATAATTTGAAAATTTGAAGTTCCATGTCAGTATATAAAACACTTAATTGACCCAAATAAATGTGTTCATTTCATTGGCAAATTCTCATTTCGCTTGACCTCAACTGATTTTTCCCATTTTTTGGTTCAGTGACCAAGTATTTAAAAAAAAAAAAGAAGAAAAAGATAAAGAAAGAAAACATACATACATTGTTCTCCTGGCTCTAGCTCTAGTGGAGATATTCTATAGTTTATGTTTGCTGAGATGCAGGAAGAGATAATATATATTAGTTCTCAGACTCCAGACTCACAGCCATTATTAATTCATTTTCACCATTTTGAGTGCAATCCTGAAAAAACTGAATCCCTCAGTGATTAATGGAAACAAGAAATTTTAAGTCTGACAACAATGTTTTAAGACTGAGGCCTTTATGTAAAAGATTAGTAAAGTTTAAAAGAACTCGTGATATTGAGATATATATGTACACACACACATTGTGTTTCAAAAGGAACTTAAAAAATGGAAGCCATCATAGGTCCTTGCTTCTATCTAATGGTATCTATTTTGTAGGGAAAAGATCAGCATTAGAGCAGGATGAAAGCACTCATAAAGCGTCTGAGGTTAGGTTTGCTTTACCCCCAAGATGATAGATACTAAATGGTTGAAGTTTTTCTGGACAGAGTAATATTAGTAGTACTCAAATATCTGCTTGTGTTTCATTCTCAGTTACAACTAAATTTAAAAACTCATTTTACTGACCACAAGGTACATGTCTATAGGAATATTATTCTTTTCACTTTTTGTATAATTATTTCTTTATTTCCTATCTCTTCTAGTCACCCAAACACTGCTATGGCATCCAAGAGCTCCACATGTCCCTCCCATGAAATGAACTTTCAATGTAATCTCTTCCAGCATAAATAACTTTAAATCTCCTAGTAGCAATTCATTTTGTTTAGAGTTTTATATAATGCCTAATTTATTCTTGTTTCACCAGCGAGGACATCTGCATCTGTGGAGAGGAAGTAGATTCTCATCCCGTAAAAAAGATCCACTTTGTGATTTTGTTAGTTTTTCCTTTGGGATATGGCAGAGATCCAAAGATAGTTATGTTCTCTTGTTTTTAATCAGCTGACTCTCCCAGAGAGCACTACAAGCATAGTGATTTCTCAGCAGTTCCTTCAGTTTTCTCCTTTCTTCCCAGACTATCCTAAGTATCTCCTCTTCACCTTTAAAGGCTGCCTTTTATTATACTAAAATATTCCCAAGGTAACCTGAACGGTACTTTCCCTACCTCAGACCACATTTCTGATGTTATCATTATACCATTGTTACCACCAGAAACTATGTTAACCTAACCTAAAGTCAGAGTAGCAAACTCAGCAGACACCATGCAGGCTCTGATAAATCTGATGAACAATTTGGCTTCCATCCGGAGCTGGCATCTTATATCATATCACCCTTCATCTATGTACATCTGTGATGAGTAATGGCTGCAACACATGGGAACAGACTGTTACCTTCTGGCATACGGCAGAAGGCAAAATAATGATGATACTACATAACGTTAATTTCAGTTGTGCTTAATACAGAATTTCTACTTTATGTGTCTAGGGTCACGCATTTTGAATTGTCTATGTGAACATGCAAGCACCATTCACATTCATTTTTCACTAGCTGTGGGCCTTAACTTGAAGCTGCTACAAAGACATGCTAAGGAAAATGATCATTTCCATCCATCTGGGAATCAGCCCTGGATTCAACTAAAGAGAGGTGAAACTGTGAACTGTATATCTCAATTTAAGGCTTGTTGCAAATCCCACAGGAGACAAATGAAGTAGTTCCACTGAATATCCTGGATCCATAGCCTAATCCAAACTGATCTGCTGTTTCTAACAGCCATCAGTTTCACTCTTCAAGATTTCAAGTTTCCCTAATTTCTCCCTTTTTGTTATACACTGAAACAAATCCAAAAGTAAATTAACAAGTGCAGCAGTGACATTTTGAAGTGATGCCAAATATGAAGTAGCATAAATTTAACAGTTTTCATTAACATAAGAATATTCACTAAACATTTTTCTATACTGGAAGAAATATTCTGTGCAATAAAATTAAATCCACCCTGACAGTGACCCACAAATAACCTGTTTGTATAGTCCCTTTGCTATTCAGCTAGGCCTCCTCTTGGTGCAGAGCTGTCGTTCATTAATTTTACTGATTGCATAATGAGAAAAAGTCATGCAGCTTTGCATATTAAAAGCTGTAGGTCGATTAATCACCATTTTGAAAATAAAGAGAGATAAAAATACAAGGCAACATGAGAACAAACAGGAAATTTCTATCTAGTGGGGGAGAAAAGGAATTTCACCTACTGATTCACATAGTATCGTGTACTTGGCTCAGTAAGTGGGCTGAGAAAGGAGACAATAATTTTTATTGTTTGTGAAAGAGCATTTACAAATGCCAATGCCTACAGTTACAAGGAAACACGACTAGAAAGATTGTCTGTTACAAAAGGTGCTTAAATCCTTGGAAGCACTGAACTAATACAGTACATTATTCAGACCCTCCACTAGATCTAGGCAATCACGTCACTGATTTTGCTAATATTTTTATGTTCTCTGGACCATGTACAAAAGGATAAAAGCACTAATGTCAGCATTGTTTCATACCAGACAGCTGTATGTTATAACGTGGCACAGGTAATACTATCTATCTCAAGCAGCCATATTCAGCTATTTGAACTTCTCATCCCCTTCTACAACATACCATCAATAAATATCACTCAAAATATTTTCCCTGCCATCTCAAAACTTTCACTTCTTGTTTTTATGACACCTGGAAAACACATGGAGTGCTGTTGAGAGCCATCACACCAACTTTTCTCCACCCCCCACCCCACCCCCCTAGAATACAGGGTCCTTGCAACTATACAGGCTGGTGATTAGCTGTGCGGGGAAGGCACAGCTACAACTGGTACAACTAGCTACAACTATATAAAAGTAAAAAGAATTATATCCTGAAAAAATTGGATAACATGAGGCCACAATCACAGACAAGCTCCCATAAACAAAGCTTCTTATTTAAATAACCAGTTAGAGATGCAGCTATGGCTTCAGCAGTTTGAAAAATTCAGCTATTTGTAGTAAGAATTATTTTCCAACTCAATATATACAATTATTCAGAAATGTAGATATAGCAATAGCTAATTCCCTGGCTTGCATGCTCTAGCTAGTAAACAGTATCTTTATTTCATCTGCTTTTATTTAAGTGAGGCAATTACCTTGCTTAAATGCATTTGTCTCCCTTAAATAACTTTTGCAGAGGTATATTGAAACATATACATAAAACAAGAAGTAGGTAGGTAAATGCGCCCTGCTTTACAACTCTGTCTCTGCAGTTGTCTACTTAATAACTGTTACCCAAGCATTGGTACTGCAAGCCACAAGCAACTCTGACCTGGCCTCTTCCTAATGAATTAGAAAAAAGGATATTAAAATTTATAAAGCATACTTTAATGGTATTCAAGTGAGGCATATGCAACCAGACAATTACTTCAGTGTAGAACGTTTACAGCATTCTTATATCTTAATTGCAAGACAACATATAGCTGTGTATATGTGCACATGAGTTGGAATTCATTTTTGTTAAGTTCTCATAAGTTAAAGCTTGAAAACAGTTATTAGAACATATCTACAGAGGGAAAACAACCTACATTTTAATATTTTGAAAAAAAGGCATATTAGGAGTAATGGATCGCAGTTAGAGATCTGGTTCTTTGTAAGTAACTTTGAATGTACGAGGACAGAAGCTCAACTGAATCAAAAATATTCTCCCAAGGAATATCTATCACACCAAGGGCCCAAAAAAAGTTTTTCTTCTATGAAAAGCAGCATACTCAACAAGTCTTCCGACCTGTAATATAGCAGTTTATAAAAGTGTGTATCATTCCTCCATTATAAGTCGATCACTAATAAAAAGACTAACTTAAAGTAGTTTGTGCTAGAAAAACATAATCAAAGAAACAAGACTTTTGGAAAATTAAAAAAAAAAAAATGTTCTGCACCACTGCTGATAGAAACAACGTCTCGTCTAAGAATTTTTTTCAAAGCAAAAACCTTCAGCCTGTCAAGTCTTAGATTTCCTATCTTCTGGCTTTTTTTTTTCTTTCTGCTGCTCTTAGTGCATATGGTTGATAACATCTTGTAATATTTGTCCCATCCTACCTATCTTCCATGCATTTCTCATCCACTGAACTGCAACGTACGATGACCTGTATGTAAGTAGCTGTAGACTGACGGAAATCTGCAGATTTCATGTCATGCATTCATGGAAATTGTATGGTCTCTATTAGCACAGGTTTCCTAGCTTTAGCCAGCTTCCAAGGTTATTTTTCCAGATTTCGGCACATTCATGCCAAACCGCATTTGAGCAGGGAAACTCTCTGCACGTCAGTTACCTCCCTTGAACTGTCTAGACTGTTTTATTTTTATCTGTGACTCATGGAATGAAACAAAGATGAGTAAAAGTCTAATAGGGAGGGAGTCCCACAATAAACTTACGGAAATAGTGAGGAGGTTCTGTTCCATTATCACTAGCATTAAATGCATTGGAAATATGTCTCTGCTGAACCAATTCAGGAGTGTGCCACAACACCTCTACAAAGATATTTGATTGGTACACACCTCTCCTGTAGGCATGTACAAATCAAATGTCTTCAACACAGAGGCACATGAATAATCAACTCTATCTATCTGCTGCAATTAGAGCTCACTATTCATGCAGCATAATTACATAGCCAACACCACACAGTGTAAAAGGCAATCACATCCCACTGTAAACAGAAACTATAAAGAACTTTATCTGACATTTTTGTATTTACCCATTCCGCTTGCTTCTTCCTCCTTCTTTACTCTTATGGGAAATTTTGTCTTAATCTAATTTAAATAGGATTTAAATACCATTGGCTGTGCGTTTACAGCAACATATGTTTATATATTCATCCAACTCATCCATTTTTCCTCTGCTTAACAACCCTGCCAAAGCTTATCTTTTTCAAACCATAAATTAATTCAGAGAATGATTGTTTATAGTGAGATCTTCTGTTAATTCTGACATATGCCAAAAGGCCACCAATTGTGACTAAAAATATAGAACAATATCAAAGCTTTAATTAGTTCTATACCACTTATATATTACCAAACAGAAGCAGGGCTAAAAATTAAATAAAGCAGTTCAAATATGAATGGGGGAAAAGTGCAATGCTTTGAAATGCAGAGAGGCTCATGTCAATGTTATTGGGTTTTGAGATATATATATATATATATCAATCAGTCAATGTAACGGTAGAGTATCCCTGGTCATCTTTAAACTTTCTGAAAATGTTGCTACCACTGGGGTAGAAAAAAGACAAACACATTAATTTCTCTATATGTATTTAAAATATAAATCTGGACATGGATGGACAGATATTATATTGTTCTGGTTCAATTAAAGATTAGAGTTTCCGTAATTAGAAAAGGTGCTTAGGCTTAGTGCTATATAAGAAAATCATACTTATGCTAAATAAGTTTGTATAGCTAAATTATTTGAGCTGAGTGCCCTTAAGTCACTTTCTTACAGTCTGTTTATTTTGGGTTAGAAAGCCAGAGCAGACTATTATGTTATATAGTTAACTCATATTTGCTTGAAAGTTTCTTTTAGGAAAAAAATCTAGGTTTTTTAATTAGTAGACAATATTTCACACACTGATTCTGAAGCCCTGCTACTACGCTACCAGCTAGAAATATCTAGAATGTTGTTAATTGCTGAACCCAAGCAATATATTGTATAGCCTGGTTACTGAAAACTTGTAAAAGCCTTAAGTGAATTCATTGGTCATTGGCTGCTGCCAATAACATTACATGACCACACCTACGATAATTTATAGCAAGATTCTGAAGATGCAGTTGAATTTCTAGAAACTTTTTTTTTTGCCAATTAGAATATTTGTTCTTTCAATTAAGGTTTAAGGAAAGGTATTTATCTACCCTGCTGTGACTGAAGAAATCTCACATGGAAGTACTGACTATTGAGGAGTGCTATACCATCCATTCCAACTTAATTCTTAATAGTATTCCAGGATACCGGGTAACTGAGAGAGACCCTTTGGTTGGCATAGTAGTGCATGGATCTCTACTCTTCTGCTGTTGCAACCTTCTGTTCATTGAGTTGTATAAATGTATAGACACATATGTTAATTTGATTGTCCAAACAACTTTTTAGCAGGAATACTAGCAGACAGCACTATCTACTTGGGAAATTTTCGATCACATTTTTTCTGCTTTTTAAGTATTTAGGGTGTCCTGCAGTGATTCCTTCCTGTTAGCTTATTCAGGCAGATTAACAGAAATAATGTAAAATGTTATATAAATTCACTTCTTGGTATCAAGTACCTTCTATATTTACTAAGAGAGAACACTTTCTATTTCTAGGAGAAATCTTAATCTCTGTTTCTGCTGGTCTTTCTGTGGCTGATAACAATGTCTGTGCATTTCTCCCAAAATCGCTTTACTGTTTTGTGATCCTTCCACTTAACCGCTTTGCTTCCTATTTGCCCATCGCTCAAAGAAAACTGTTTAGAAAACGTAAGCACCAGACTATTCTAACTAAACCCCTCTAACGACATGAACTTATTCTTTGTTTCTCACTTGAAGAGCAAATAGAAAACGAAAAGCAGAAAGATCGTTACGGGGTTAAGTTACTGAGATTAAGATGTAGCATATAGCCCCAGTTCTGCCACATACCTCCTGGACTTCTGTTAACCAGCCAAGTTACTTGAGTTCTCTGTGCTTCAGCTCCCTTCACAATGAGGAACAATATTCTTTTTCTCCATCACCATTAGTCTGAGCTCTTCAAAAGCTCTCTCCTCTCTCTGCACAATGCTTAGCACAGTGGAGCCCAGTCTTTTGCCATTAATAATAATAATCAGAAAACTCAAAATCCTAGAGAACTCTTAAGAATCGAGATCTACATATTTTTAAAAAAATTACCCATTCCTGAATTATAAATCTAATCATCAGATGTCAGCTTATAGACTCGAGGACTCCAAAGCTCATCTTAGTCTGTCTAAAATGCTCAGAAGATTTTATGGCCTGTCTGTCCAGTATTGCACGTTGAAGTAAAATAATGTTTTTCCTTGTCCTGTAAAGTGAATTTCCAATTAAAATTCAACAGTGCAATCCCATTCAAAATGGTTCTAATATCAATTGAAGTACATTAATTTGACTTGGTTACCTGTTTTGTTAATTAAACTGATGAGGCAATTTATTTGCTCATTCCAGGCCTGACATTAAATGACATTTCATGTGACATCCGATATTTTTATGTTAATTGAATAACTTTTGATTTGTATATACTGGGTTGATTTGTGTAGTACATAAGTGTCAGGAAAAAAAAATCGTATCTGCAAATAATAAGTAAGTGATTTACAAGTAGTTACTAGCATTTTGAGCACAGGTGGCTGTTTATTTTTAGATTTCCTAAGGACTGTTACTCCAAACTGCTATTTTTAATAGCATTTTGGAAATTAGAAATGCAGAATGCAATGTTGGGTGTCTCTATATTAATGAAGCACTTCTAAAAATAGTGTTTCTTTCCATTAGTTGTTCTTGCAGAACTAGGCCAGTTGAATCAGTCCTTGAGATTAAATGATCATTGCTAAATTTTTTGTCTTTATGAGTATTGATTCTTATGACAGAAAGACAAGCTTTAAGAGTTTACTTCTATGAAGCAAATATTTTAATCCACTTTTGCATGAAGCCTGTGGAAATTCCTGTACATTGCTACTGGCTGGGAAAATAAAGACACCATGACACATGTAGCCGATACTTTCTTCAGCATAAAATTTGGTATATCCGTTATGCTTGGATAAGATTTTGTGGCATCGTTAGCCACACAATAAGACTGAACAGTAGGTCTTTATTCCATATGAACAACTGAGGAGAAATTTCTTGTTCTGGCTGAAGTTTGTAAAAATAACCTCTTCCTCTGCCCCCCTCCCCACCTTTCATGAGTGTGCTTTTCATGTTTCTCAGTTGTAAACTATTATATGGTCTCTGTTTCAACAGTAAGTGAATACGGTTTTCTTATCTTAGCCACCCTCAGAATTGCCTCCTGTTTACTTGTTTCAGGATTTTTTGGTCATGGGCAAAAGCTTCCTATATTCAGATTTTCTTCAATGTAAAATCAACTGAAATTGTGTAGGCATTAATAGGAACATATTGGAATCTCTGCCCCAACTCTGACTCTTCATAAAGGGTGTCATAGAACTTATGTGAGAACAACAAAAAACACAAAACCCCAAAAAACCAGACCCCAGAGGGCCTTTTAACATAGCAGTTACTAAAATGGAAAATTAAATTTTAAAAGTTTGCATAGCACCAGAAAAAGATACAGATATTTCTACTCATAATAGAGCTCTGATGTCCCTGGAAAGTAAGAAAATGTGTACATATTTATTATATTGTATATTAATACAATATAATACTGTATATTAATCACATATTATAGTTCACTAGAGTTTACAACTTTGGAGATGTACACAGATTTTGAAAAGAGCGCCTTGAAGTGACTCAAGCATATTGTCTTTTCATTTGATTCCTTAAATGGCTGCAGTGAGGAAAGAGTCATGCCAAATATCCTTTATTCAAAATAGGAATTAAACATTTAAAAATGAAAGACTTCTCTCTAAAGTATTTAACATGCTAGAATCCAAACTAGTTTCCTGGCAGAATTTTTCTATCACTTAGACTGAAATTCTTTAAAATCTATGCAAAGAGACCAGAAAGAACAAGATTCTGTGATTTCTGCCCAATCAAACCATACTGATTTCACTGGTAGCTGGAGACGAAGAACACGCACCTGTTTAGCACACCCCTTAGTTTATTGCTCACACTCTTTACCATGCACTTCCAGCATGGTGATCCACTTATTACTATGGAAGATGACATCATAACATTTGATACAGCTTTTGCTTCTCTCCATCTTCCATTAATTTTCTACATTTGGCTCATAGCTCCTTTCCTCCTGACACTTTTGCCCATTTTCTCCCTCCCACAAAGCCAACTTATCCTGTCTCTAGTCCTAAACTCACCACAATCATCTACTTCTACTGTTCTTGCTCTTCCACTAAATGTTTCCAATGAAAATCCTGAAAGCAGAGTAATTTGCTCCATTAAATTTCCCCAACACTTTAAAAAGAAATAGAAAAGCATTTCCTCCTTTCAAAATATCTAGCAGTCTTTCATGACTATAGTTCAACACGAGAGTAAGGTCATTCAAATAAAGGTAAAAAACCCCAACCTCCAGTTAGTTTTGCAAACTATTACTGATTACTGGGATCGAAAGAGAATGGGATGAAAAGCTTCTTCCAGAAAAAGAAATGCAAGAAACTACCTAACTATAACATACAAATCCGATGTTTTAATGTGCTGCCACTATATAGTCAATACAAGCTGACATTTCTTACAGCCCAAAGTTATTACCATTTATTTCTTCATTTTCCTTATTCATAGATTTTATGTTATTTTAAAAACTTGTCTAGAAGCTACAAGAATAAATCAGAAAGCAAGATGTAAATACCGAGAGCTTCAGGATACATTACCATCCTTAATAAGTTTAAGCATCCAGGACACACAGTTGTGCCTACTGATCTGGGCAAGTCCCTATGCACTGCTTACATGACACATCAACTTCAGCAGAGTGCCCCATTTGAAAACATTAACTTTAGATCCAATGCTGTATTTTAAGTAACCTTAAAACTAAGCATAAACATAAGAAAAAAAAAAGCAACTATATGATTTAAGTGCACAAGAACCATTGAAAAACCATAGGATCACAAAATAGATTGTAAAAATCTCATCAATTATACACAGAAACACGATGAACAGCTGCAATTTCCAAGACTAAAATTTCACTTGGCATGTTCCATGAACAGCCACCTGATGCAATACCCCGCTTCTTAAAAGACAATAAGAGCATGTCTCTATCAATAACATCAACCAAGACTAATCATACAGTGATCAGGGATTTTCTCAGCACGCGTGTGTAGCTTGGAAAGCAGTTTTCATTTACCATACTCCTTCTTATTGCACCTCCTATTTTTTTTCTAAATAGACTGCCAAACACAATTGAAAGTATCTCATTGTTTGGAACCAGATACAACAGGCCACTAGAGACTGGACTGAGGAATCCAAACTCATTGCTTTTTTTCATCAAAGCAAAATTGAAGGTCACATTCCCACCAACACCTCCAAAGTAGAAGACTAGCAAAACTGTTCTAGTTGAATGGGCATTTAGTTTTCCAGAAATTGTTGAACAACCCCTAGTTCCCTTGAATTTTCAAAGGAGAACAGTCTTTTCCATGATTTAACTGTATCTGCCAACAACTTTATTCCATTTTCCCTAGTCACAATCACAAGATTGTCTTGCTTTTGGTTGTGGCTTGCTATAGCTTGGGGGAGAAGAAACACTTCCACCTTGCTTGAAAAGATTGAACTAGGTAGCAAATATGCAACTGCTTTCTGGATTGGCTTCAAAATTGCATTTTACCTGAAGATGAGAGTGGTGTGCCAAACCAATAAGCATGACGCTCTCCTTGTAAATTTGTCATTATTCTCCTAACTACTCAATCTCAAAACAAGAGGTGGAAATCTTCGTACAGAAAGATTTATGTACAGCAGACAACTTAAATGACTCAGGCCAATGAAAAGTGGAAGATTAAGCTTTTATTGATGTTCACGTAAAATAAGACTCTTCCCTGATCACTTTACTTATTTATATGTACAAAGCAAGTGAAACTGTTACAGTTCTTGGAGCTATTCAAGACTTCTCTTTAAGACATTAAGATATTTAATACTCTGACAAGGCCTTGAGCAAACTAACATAACTTTGAAGCTGGCCCTGTTTTAACTGTGTAGTTGGAACAGATTGTATCTAAAGGTCCTTTAAAATCTTTTTTTTTTCACTTTTTATGATTCTTATTTTATAGCACATGACATATGCTTTGCACAAGCAAAACTGAACACAGAAAGACAGGCAGAAGAAATTTTTATCAAGATGGATAAAACTGTTCACAGGTCTAGAAAAAGAGAATACCTCACAACGTATCTGTTTTCTTCACAACTTGTATTACATCTTTGTATTTCTGCCATGATAATCCAATGATTGCCTATAAATAACATGCTGGTAATTATTATTATAGCTATCTGTTAAACACAGAGTAGCTGCTTCATTTATGTGGTGAATGTGAATTCAACTAATGAAGTCAATCTAACTTTACCGAGTTACATGAAATGGATTCAAACTTCATAACCACATCATACAAGTTTGTAAGTCTCCTCTCCTGAGCAATAATTGTACCATACTTGCAATTTGCCTGTTGGAGTATCTTAGAAAATAAATTAATAAATAAAGCAAGCTGTTGAGATTACATTCTCTGTAGGGATCCTTGGCCTTAAAGTTTGATCCTGTACGCATTACAAAATCCATCTTCATACTACACTTTTGAGGCTACTGTGAGAATAATTTCAGTAGGATTCAACAGGATTTTAAAATTTGATTTCAAAATGTATTGCTGACATTTTATAATTGATGTAATTATTTCATGAAATCCGAACATGCTGTTATATTCACCAAAAATGATAGATATGAGTAGCTGTTATTGTCCCATCCAACAGTAGCTTGTCTTGAACTTTCATACAAGACCTGATGGCAGTATTGGGTTTTTGTACTGCAAAACTCCATTTGCAATCTTATCTGAAAATAACATTCAGTTCTGCCTATTTCTCTATTTTTAGGATACTGAAATAATGTGCACATCCATGAATCTCATCCAAGTTGAGAGACCTATAGCAGTACGCCTTGTGCAAACAAAATTAATATAGGTGCACCTGATTACTTCCTTCACTTTTCAGTGTAGCTCAAACTACTGCCAGTTTTTCACCTCCACCTCCAGTTTTTGTAGAACAACCAGAAAGTAAATTTATGATTTAATGAGCATGAATACACCATAATATTTCTAGATCTCTAAATCCCTGAACAGATTTTTACTTAAGTACTACTGCTGAATTTCAACACTTCTTCATATTTTAAGTATATAAAGAATTCTGATAGAATAACAACAGTAGTGAACATAATTTAAATTCAGTGGCAACCTATTATATTTAAGGTGACGACAATATCCACAGGGGTCTTCGCTTTCTGGGGACCAGCATTTCAAGAACATACTGAATTTTAGCACTCAAGGCCATATTCTGGCACACTCATAAGAGGTTCTATTTGTACAAAGTGATTAATAATCTATTTTTGCATGCTTTGCAAAAGTGAGAATACACAAGTACTAAGTAGCACAAGCGGCAAATAGCATGCCGTCCCCTATTCACCGTTTATTTTTAGAAGTGGCTTCATTGCTTATGAGAGGTGTCAGACTGACAGCCTTGCAGAATGCAATGCTTTGTTTTCTGCTGCAAAGTGTAAGCAGGGCTGTGAAAATACACATTTGTTGCCCCAACAGTATGCTTCTGAGGTGCTTGCTTTAGTGATCATAGTCAGACTTCTTTTACATCAACTTAAATGAAATTATTCTGGGACTGGGCCATACTGGATATAATCCTAATGTAGCAAAGATCAGAAAAGGCGTCTAGAAAAAAAATGAATAGGTCAGAATTTTGCCCGTTCGGTGATTAAGGTCTCTTGTCAACTATAATGGCTTCTTCTGTCCTTATTTTGTTCTGGAAACATAATCCTTGACATTGGTTTTGCAGTTCATCTAATCACTTTTACCTCGATGAGAAGGCTGCCAGTACAGGTGATCCAAACCAAACAAAATAAGATTTTAGAGTTTAGATAAGTAACTAATAGTGTGTCAATTACCTACGTGAAGGTAAACTTCCTTGCTCTGTCTACCGCTAGCCTCCCTGTCTTCAAAGTGCTCTGTTAGTTCCTACCAAAGTACTGCAGATCAGGCTTGCCTCAAGTGTGGTGAACCTCAGTGAGGTATCTGTACAGCAGAGTGGTAGGGCTGTTCCAACTTTTACCTACACCTCATGAAGGACTCCTTGCCCTCACTTCATGACAACGTGGCTCCACCAGAGTCAAACTACTAAGTAGCACACTACTTTTTGAAAGCACAGAAATGCCTTGCACAAGACAAAGAAAATTTACAGTTGTTCTTTTAATCTACCCTCCCCGTGAAAAAAAATGGAAGTTCATTCCTCTGCTTTCTCTCTGTCTTCTTTTCCCCAACTAATAAGGAGTGCTGGACTGTACAATGGCATGTAGGAAGTGACACAGTTCCAACAGAAATGGTAAGCCTATTTTTCTGGGGGGAGCAGATCAGATCAGCAAGCAGTTGCTGACAATGCATATACGTGAACACAGAAGTTAATATGACCCTCCCCATTATAAACATAGAACATTCCTACATAGAATCCTATTAACCTTCTCTCACAAGGTTGTCAGCAACCTACTCATAACAGAGTGGATGCTCCATAAAGAATACATTAGGAATGCTCTATGCCATATTATTCAAGTTTCTGGATGCTCCCCACATCATCATATTAGGCTAAATCAGTGTTTTCAGGAAACAAGGGTAAACACTGACTCCAGATACAATCCTCCTCAGCAAATTCTTTAGGTTTGTCACAGGACCACAGCAAGCCCGAGCCTCTGAGGAGGATATATCTCACACTCTTGCAGTTTGAGCATCCTCGGTTTTCATCTGGGGATGTGTCTTGGCAGGATAACTTCACTTATGCTGAATTTCACAATACTATAGGTGAACAGCTTTTGCTATCAGATTTAGCAGAGATCTCTCTCAGGACTGAGCAATAATAGTTAGCTGAACTGAGAAACTTCTTTGCTCCTCTCTGGATAAACAATTTATTAATAACGCTACTAATAAGAAGAAAAATTAAGGAAAACATAGAGATACACACCTTTCCTACATATTTCTCCAGGCTTTCTGAAGCACTTAATCAATTTACAGCAGTGTGTAAATTTTCTGTACTAATCAATAATGCTTAAAAAAGTCAGCACTTTCTAGTGCTTAAGTAACTCAAAAAAATATTGGCTTGTTGTGGGAAGCTGAACTTGACAATGATAGCCACCTCAAGGAAAAGATCATGTTTTATTAGTTCAGAAAGTTTTTATTTAAGAAATAACATAATTAGGAGAAACTGAAAATTAGATATTTTGTAGTATGCTATTATGTGTAATGACCAATCAAGGTATTCACTGCACCGGGCATTTTAGATAGCTGCATGGCAAACTTATATTCAGTATGTCAGGAAGTCCATGCTGTTAAAGACATAGATTTATCATTTACTAGGGTTCCAAATACACACAAATGAGGCTTATATTACAATGTCCACCCGCAGAGGCCATGTCAATTTTCCTCCATAATACTCAAACATAAATGCACACTAAGTCAATTCCTATGGCCTCTAAAACGCCAGAAGAACTGGCGTTAAGTCTCAGTGTTAAGCAGCAACCATCAAGGGCTACTTTTCTTCAGTTTTGATGCTCACTTGGGTAACATATGCAATGTAAAAGTTCACATACGAGGTTTTAGTATTTATTCTTAAGGATAAATTTAGGATGACAGAATTCTGTTGGGAAAGAAAGCAAGTTCATTCAAGTGAAACATTCGAATATAAGCACGTTCTGCAACCAAACAGAAGGAAAGGGAGAAAAGTCTGTTTGATATAAGGCAGTCCTGGTCTCCACACATTCTCTTCTAGTCACCTCTGATAATTATTCTGATGTATGTAGACGACTGATTATTTTAGTGAAGTAATTAATCAAGTAATGACTACACTTGTGTGTTCAATTATAGTCTTTATGGTTGATTAATCTTTATAATACATGTAATTACTGGCTCTATTTTTTTCCACCCAGGGCAAAGAAGGCCAATGTAAAAAATGAGAAGATAGCTATAACAAACTTGTACACGTAAAAGGTATGGTAACAGACAATGTTAAGGACACATTTTTCAGTGTCAGAAATATTGATTTGTTTACTGAAGCTGAAAAATAAAATGAACAATTGCTAAACATACAATTCCTATGCAGTAGCACCTACTTGCCTGTTCTACGCCTTTTCATCATTAGAAAGCAAACTCTTTAAGAGTCATAATGCCCTTAATCTTTCCAGAAACAGTAGGGAAGGAAAGAAAGAATAAAGCTTTACATTTACTATCTGATTTTACATTATCCATTTTCATTTTAACGGCTCTGATTTAGGTTAGTGAGGTAATCTTATGTCACATCAACTCCAGCAGCAAGTACTCTTGGCTTTCATTTATAAACAGTATTGGGCTAAATCCATACTTTCTGAATCGGTATACATGCTGCTACAAAACAATGCTGTTGAGTCTACTGGCAAATTTCATGAGTCAATTGTTTGAACTGAACAAACATGCCCTTTCATGAGAAAGTAAGGTGCCTTATGCTATGAGAGTAATTTTTTTTTCCAGAAGAAAAGCAAAGTCTCTGTTGTCTGCTCTCCTAGCAGTAGTATTAGCCCAAATTTTAGAGACAGTGGAAAAGCAAAAACCAGTTTTCAAAGAGACTAACTTAGCTTCATGGTCACATAAAACCACCTATGATTAGTCTCCCCCTTATAAAGCTACTGCATGAAAAATTATGACCATATCAAATGATAGTACAAAATGCTCCAAGGGACCAGAGAAGATCTTCTGGGGTAACTTCTGACAGGTGTATGCAACCATCTCTCCATTGAAGTTAACAACTTCCATGGTCTGAGGATGCAACAGACAACTTTAACCTTTGAAGGATTTACAGGAGCCAAACTAGTCATAAGTCATTTATTCTACAGCACATGTCAAATGCTACCTAAATTACCATTTTGTCATCTTGTGTATCTCAAAACCTACAAATTTAATGGTCAAAAAAAAAATATGCTTACTTTTCACTCCTATTATCCATTGTTTAATGACTGTATACAAACGGTAGCTATACAGAGTCATACCTATACCCAAAGTCAGTTGTCAAAAAGCTCACACCAATGCTTTTAAGAAGAAAAGTCTGAATTATGTGTGGAATTTTTTGTGTGATAGTAATACGCCAAAACTGTTTAAGGCTTTTTTGCATTGACATTTGATTTTCAGTATGTATTTGCTTTTCATACAGTTCACTGATGAAAAGCTGAGCATGATGCAAGAACACATGGTTTACATTAAAGTGATTCATTAATACGTTGGTTTCTGAATGTAAATCCCAGAAAATATCTTTGGAGATACGTACTGAAACTTGCCTTATGAGACAATTCAAACAACTCAGTGCTTAATGGTGGCAAAATGAGCATTTTTACTTAGCATTCTAGCAAGACTGGTTAGAGGACAATAAGGTCATCTAAGACAAAGAAGTGCTGAAAACACAGTGAAACTTGGATATTATAGCAACATGTTTTCTAGAGACTGTGTTTCTTATATTAGGATACACGTATAAGCTGGCTTTGACTCAAGCATCTTATTTACATAGACTTGATGGAGAATAAGTACTTTTAAGACTCAGAAGTTATCACAAGAATTGATTTGGGCTAATTCCATTAGGAGTACATTAGGTAAACAAGTTTAGATCCAAAGGACAACAGACCAAATTAACACAATCAGAGAGTGAAACAACAGCATCAATATCTCCAGGGACAGGCTGCACGCAAATCTGCACAAGGATTCATTGCTTTGGGAGGACAAAGTTTTAGGCACGCTGGGATTGATTTCCTCAGTCCCGTAAGTATTTACATATGCATTCAGCATTACAGACATATACAGTTACATTCATTTTAAAAAGACCAAGGATGACCAGCCACACGTTTATGAAATATTTACGAATCAAATGCCAAACCAAAATGTACTACTTTGGCTACTCCTTCCTTCCAGTCATATGTATCTCTCCCAGTCGATGTGGACTGTGGTTTCAATATGCTAACTTAAGTTCTCATTTGTCTTATTTCAAACTGGAGCCCAATTCATACATAAATATAACTCAATTTGGCTAATGACCTAGGGAGTACGGGCTGAAATCTGCATAAGCACAACCCATACAGCATGATCACACATCCATATTGCAGCCCTAAATTTCACTGCCTTTTCAATATTTGCCTTTCCTTCCCCTTAACCCCCCAGGGTCAGTAATAGGCATATGTAAGTTTTAGCTCTGGCATCTATTTTAAGAGCTTCAGATTTCCCAGCAGCAACAAAGTAATGAGTAATTAGACTCCAAGGGAAAAATGGTTGCTGCTTTTTTTAAAACCCTATCTGCCATATAACTTAAATACTGTTACCAAGTGCCCTGCCTTCTCACTACCAATTAAGTAAGAAGAAAAAAATGGGAAAAACCCCCAACCAGTCACATAATACTAAAATCACAATAAAGAATTAATATCTCCAAATATTCAAATAAAAACTACGTAGTTCGGTTTGTTATGACTCAACAGGTCACGTTATTCATAGGAATTGAAAACTGTTTAGTGATTTGATGATGACAGTTGTGATTTTTGAAAGTTTTACTAATAATGTTACAAAACAACCTTTGCCACTCTCCAGAGCACACTTGTTAGACAGGAAGTAGAGTAAAATTGCTGTTAGATTTCATGGATACTATGCAATGAGACACATTCTTGGAGGGTATAGGTATGGTCAATCAATTGGAATACACAAATATGCACCTAAAAAATTTGAACCAATATTAGCTATCTTAATATCCTATAACCCTTGAAGTTGTGATTTCACTGATTCTAATAAGCAAAGTGATGAAAGAAGACTGTCTCTCCATACGAACATTTCATAAAGCTGAACATTTACATTTCAGATATGCTAGAAATTGCTATATGTGAACATTCCCTGAAAGCGAAAAAAATAAAAATAAAGCAAGCATTTGTCAATGGATGAAGATTAAGTAAAGAAAGTTGCTATCTTTCAGTTGGAATTATGCAATTTTATATGGACAAATTTATTTATTGAACAATGAAATTTTGGGTTGACTGGACATTGTGCATTGCGCTGGAATTGCTGAAGACCTTCAGAGTCTTCTGAAGAGCCACTTCTGTACATCTCTATAAACAGTTGTGACCCTGACAAAGACAAAGACTTAACTTCTTCCCACATAACCTTCCACAACAGCATTCCAAAAGGCACAATTTTTGTCTGTCTGAGTACAGACACTCGTATCTTCATTTCACTTTTCCTCAGCATTGGGCAGAGATGAGTCAGCTCCCATATTGATATAGCCTTATTATGTAACTACATTAAACATGGAATTGTGCCCAAGTGAATTAGGCTCACAGAGAGGTCACACTTCCTTAGGATAGCTCAGAGAAAGGGCTGAGTGAACTTACAACGTATCTGTGCCATTATTTGTTGATGTACACGTGGAGCCTGGTCCATGCTGTGATAATGAACACTGATGGATGAGCTAAATCATTCTTCTACTAGCAAAGGTGAGTGAGATGTCATCATTCTTCCCCATCACATGAATTAATTGTCTGCAAATGCACAAAAGAGTTGGCTGACATCTACAAGGTCTTTTAGTCTAATGTTTCACTCAACACATCAATAGTACAATAGGCCCAAAGCTTCCTGAGGCAACAGAGGAATACAGGTGGGGTGAGTTGTCATAGTGACAGCACCCCATCTTTTTCTGGGTTCTCCCTCTGTCATACTCCATAGTCTAATTTTCATCATCTTTTTCAAGTGGAAGAGAACTATTCCAGCCCTTCACTCCAATCCACATGGCAAGGTGTAGTAAGCATAGCCATCTGAGCAGTATAAAGAGGTTCTGGAGCATGTAGGTTACTAGTAAGAGATTTGTAGGGTCTTTTAAGAGACCCAGAGAGCTTCAGACTTTAGGCTAAAGACCTGCAACCTACTCCCAAGTCAAAGATTATTACTGCTCCAGAATGAATGAGCATTTCACAGCTCCTTGCAAAACGCTACATGATTCCTCTCCTTGAAAGCTATGCTTTAGTACATGCCAGCTTAGAGACCAGGGGATTCTGTCTTCCCCAAACTTGCATCTCCTGTGAAAACACACTGCTGTTCTGTCTGCCAAGTCAGTGGAGTGCTTGACAATGCACATTTCAAGTGACAATCATTTTCAGCTCAGGACACTGCTAGGATGCCAAACAGTAGGTTTACAAACTGAAAAGACATAATAAAAAATGAGCAGGCATTCACCAAAGCAGAATTATAGGCCCCAAAATTGAAGCATGTTCCTGTCATAACCTGTAAACACTAATGGCTGAATCCACCCTGAGATTTACAATGTATTGTATTTACTATTGGAAAAGAAAGATAACTTCAAAGTATTAGGTTAGAAAAGTTACTTCTTTAAAGTGACACCCTGGTGTTGATGTGTCCTCCACCTATGACTGCAAAATTGTGTTTATTCAGCTTACCAGTCAAAATTAATATTGTTCTCAGACCTACAGGATCAGTGAAGATTATGGAGAGGAAAACAAACAAATGAACAAACAAAAAAAACCCAGGACCCTTCTGTTTCATAAATTATAAACAACAGCAGCCTGATAATGAAAAACAGTATGATCATGGACTTCTTTGTGTTGGCAATTTCAAAATGACAATAGATAGAGCCAAAAAGACAGTAGAGTTTGATTTTCATAAACTAGCCTCACCCTCCAGGGCTAAGAATAGCAGAAAACAAATGAAAAATAATTCGTAGTTTTGCTGGTAAACTAAGCATGACAAGGAAATAGTATAGGATGAATGCAACCTCAAAATATTACGTTTATCTATACATCCATTTGAATGCATCATTTTCTTCTATAAAGAAGAAAGTCTTCACCAGCCTCTGTCTGGCAGACTAGACTTCAAATTGCTACAATTTTGAAGAATGCTTCCTTCATACTCAGAATTTTCTTTGCAATATAGTACTTTAATTTTAATTACAGGTTATGTCATTCTACAGACAAATATTTGTATTTGCCAATATTTAAATTGTTGAGGTTTCCTTTCACCAATAATAATGCAACATTCTTTTACACAATCAGGATTCATTAATGTTTGTTAAAGATGTCCAGAAAAATCAAAGCTGTTTCACTTGTCTAACATACCATAAAAAAAAGAACACGCAAAAACCAACCCAAGAAACGAACTATGTATGGCAATTTTAGTATACTAACTAGAAATAAAATTGCATTCACTGAACAGAGGTTGCTGATGCGTTTGCTAGTGAAGGTGCCTTAAAATATGAGTTCAATTACTTTCCAGGGTGCTGATTAAGGCTGTATCTATATTGCTTCTTAGGGTTAACTTGGAGGTCATCGTCAACCAGCATTCTTTGTTTTTCCCCCCATCTGTACAGTACTTCAAAGCCTATACCTGTATTTTTCATATGATACTCTTATTTCCCCAGTGTGACACACTGCAGTGTGAAGATTCCTTGTACATTGCAAAACACAGCCCTTCCAAAAAAGCCTGCTTGTTCTTCCATGTTTGCCTATGCTGAAGACTACACAATAAGAGCACATTTCAAACAAGAGTGTCATGCAAGGAATTGGGGTTGATCTCATGCCCAGAATTTTACCCTAACTTCTATGCTCCAGGTAGATAGCATGCATCAGTTTTCTTACCTCTGGGACATGAGCATATAGGTTTAAAATGCAGAGACGCTGATAGCTTTACTCTGGAGGATAAGTTCTTAGAACCCTCTGAAGTCAACAACAAAACTGGCTTTGACTTCATTTGCGTGAATAAGAGCATGGGAGACATTTGCCATAGGAGCAGTAATTTGCATCTAAGCATATGGATGATCATATGCCTAACTTCTGTGATTTTTATAGCTGATGGTTTCTTAAGTAAACAGTACCAGCATCTTGTTACTGTCTGAATTGTTAATCTGTGGGGTTTTTTGATGTTTCTAGGTATTCTGGCTACAAAGAAAACCCTGAAAATGCTGAAATGTCTAAGTATTCCAGCATACTTTAAATATTCTTGTAAATAAGAAGCAGCCCAGTTTTACAAAATACACTGTTTGGCTCACCATCCCTCAGCTCCCACACCATTTTTAAAACAAAGCCCAGTAAATTGATATGCTACTGATATGCACATCCAAGGAACTAAACAGGTGTTTTATCTGTTGAACTCTACTGTTACATGTATCTGGTGAGGTAAGCACGCATTCTTGAATTAGCAGACATTTGGTCTGCAGATTTAACAAGGATAAAAGAAAATTTTATACACTGCTAAAAGATTTGCAAATGCTTGAGACTCTTTAATACATACTGAACAAGTATAGGATGAGTCCCTAAGCCTGTCCACTGTTACTCCCTCCTAGAATCTTTGCCAGTTTCCTTACTCCTTCCTGTCTCATGATGCTTTTGCAGCACCTTCCTTTACTTGTCTGTCATAGTGCCCATGATATCATGATACTAACTTCTGGTACTGCAGCTAAAATTATATTTTGAGTACTCCTGCCATTTATTTACCAAAGTGAGTTCAAATAAGCATACAGATATCTTTTCTTCTCACTGACTCAATTAATCTCTTCATTGCATTTTATCAAATTTGTATTTCTTGCACCTTTTGAACATAACAAGGATGCTGCAAAGACCAACAATGAAAAACAATTTGAGATATTAAAAGCTTCAGAAATATTCCTAAAAATTTACTCAGACTAGAATGGGCAGTCATAGCATACTGTAGTACACTTATGTAGACTGCTTGCTCCTTTAAACACTTTTCAATCGTATATGAGACATGGGCATCTCAGTGTCAGCAGAATTTCTTGATATTCCTTTATATTTACCATTGGAAATACCATGAATAATGCAAATAACAAGTTCATCTCACTGAAAATGCCGAGTTATTTAAGGTTTACCACAGTAATCCTCTTCTTCCAGAAAGAAGATTTTGTCATTATTAGTGTCAACCATAGGTCACTTGAATATAGACTTCATCAATGTCAATTAAACTCTATGACCTTCAGTAAAACAGTAGAATCAAAGTTAATTCAAATGCTAACAAATATAATTCCTTTCATCATTTAAACACTAGTTTTATCTAAAATTAATTTTTTCAGATAATAAACGTAATGGTCAATCTCATCAGAAAATTTCCTGATGTATTAAAGTATTAGACTTAAAATAACTGTAAATTATTTGTTGTAATTTTCCAAATTAACAAAGATTAAACACAGGTATCTGTCCAATTAACCTCTAAATGATTATTTGAATGCATTGTAGTAAAATATTTGATAATACTTATTTTCAGAATTTAAAATCATTTAGTTTTATGAGCAGTGTTACTTAAGTCATACCAAATTTCAGGCTTCTTTGTATAGACTTCAGTATAACTTCACACATAAAACACATTTATGAAAACTAACTAATGTTTTGAGTTTTCAAGACCTCAGCACTTCTAGCAAAATATATAACATAAGAATGCATTGGCTGTGTTAATGGAAATACTTAGTTAATGGCATATTATCTTAAATGTAATTACATGATTTGGTTGGTGTGAAAACCTAGCTTATAGCTATAAATCTGAAATGGTAAGACTAGGACTTCTTATGTTTAGTAACTATCGGTCAGACTTGCAGTACAATATATATATGTGGTTTGTGAAGCATATGGGAAAATATGTCAATTGTGCTGAATTACATAGGAATAAACATTTGTTGACATTTCAATAGACAGGTAACTTAACTTCTGTCATAATATTCTACTGTTCTTAATAAATGGTTTTGCTTTCCAATTTGCAGAAGATCAACGTTGTTGTAGAAACAACACTTTCAAACACAACTGCCCAGAGGAGATGCTCAAACCTTACAAGCTTCTAATACCCAAATAAAGTTTGACTGATCTTTAGGGGCCATGAGTCCTTATGTTTCCCTTTTGAACAAGTCTTCTTATCTTCAGACAATTTCTCTCTCTGCTATTCATGCTACCAATTAATTATGAAAAGCTACTGCCTTCTGTCTGTGTAAGATAGACTGTTTTAAAGGGACTATACACAGTTATTTGACCCTAGAGCTTCTCATCCCATCATTTTCCTATAATTTTTTTTCTTCAAATTCCTACAATTCCCCATGTTTTGTGTTGAACAGTAGGGATTAGTTGATTTTAGGAAAAAAGGGAGTTCTAGATCACTTGAAACTTGCTTCACTGTGAAATTAGCAGTAGACAGAAGCGAAAAACAGGAGTACAGAATGCCTTTATCCTGTACTCCCAGTAAGGTGAAATTACTGTGAGCCAGGAGGAAACATTTCCCAAAGACACAAAACACTGCTTGAGGAAAGATCAGAAGGCAGTAAGACATCCTCACCTGTGGCAGAGGAAAGAACATGTCCATCAGCTGTAAAAGGCAGCAGCTGTTGGATTGCAACAGCCGCTAATGAAGTATGAGTTCAGCTGGGGCTACTTCTATCTGGGTATTGGTGGCACCAAGAAAGGAAAGTGTGACAGAGAGAATCCTTTATCTTCTCTTTTGCAAGTGGGGTAAAAACTGGATTTAGACAGCCAGTGCTGAGTGTGGATCTCAGTAAGGGTCGCAGCATGGCTCAGAGCACACTAAAGCCCAGGAAGTCTTTCCTCACTGTCTCCCAGTGTCTTCCATTTTCTGCTGACCTGAGGACTCAGTCAGAGTTTCATATATGAGCTGTGAGACAAAGACAAAAGATACAGACAACTAGCTGGTCAACAGCATCTTACTACTGCTAGAAACCCTGGCTCCTAATGATCACGAGTACTTGCTGCCAGCACTCTGAAGGCAACAACACTGTGTTCCATGCAAACAATGGACCTTATTTAGAAAAGGGTGGCAGAGATACAGGACCCTCCACATCAAGAGTGGAGGTAGGTGAGAACAAGTAAGAGCAAGCTTATTAGTGGTCCTCTCCTTGACTGCAAGTTTTACAGTCATGATGTTGAAATGATCGTATGGTTAGGATGTGAATTATACTTTGCGAGGTGTGCAAGAGTTACAGATTTCATAGATTTTCACGTCATAAGGGCTTGTGACCACCTAGTCTGATCTGCCATATAACAAAAGCCCTAAAACTTAATTCAGTTACCTGGTAATCTAAGACTGAGAGCCCATGTCTGACAATCGTATATCTTCTTGATGAAAATTTGGTCTTCAATTACAGGCTTCAGAGATGAGAATGTTTGTAAGTCTGTATTTGGAAGCCAATTCCTACAACCCCCACTGATAAAAGTCAATACTTCACCTCTAATTTTAATGTACCTGCAAAAGCTTTTTTAAAAATACCTAGAATTATTTTTGTTCTCTTTTCTGAACTGTCTTTACATCTTTCTCAGTCTGTTTAAACTAGTTTAGAAACCTTTCTTTCATATAAATTCTTCCACCTGGTATGTACATTACAATGAAGGTTTAGCTGTTCTCAGAGAAATAGGAAGGTGATGATATTCTTGAAATGCCCAAAATAGGATGAAAGACATGATCTGCGAAAGAAGTTGTTTTCAATTATACTGACTTCTAAAAACTTATTCCAGCAAAAAAAGAGAAGGGGGTAAAAAGACATATTTTTTTAAACTTCTCAGTACTCTTCCGCAAGACAGGATGTGGATGTTATTTCTAACATGAAAAATTGTTCACTGTTATGCTTTCAGTGTGCTCCTTCCTCATATACTGACATTTTCTCTTCACATCTCTCTGTTTCTATTTCTAAATAAAACTTTACATGACAGTTAAAGACATAACATAGATAACAGCTGCAGCTGCAATTTACACTATAATAACAAGACAGCTGAAGTTATCACACAAAAGGCACAGGCTCTTTTTGTGAAACAATCTGGAGTGCAAATCTAATGACCGAAAGCAGGAGAAAACATGTGCTACCTTTATTTCAAGAAAGGGCAGAAGGAACCTTTGCTAGAAAAAGGCACTGAATGACTGAAGCAAGGAAGCTGTTGAAATGCACTCTGTTTATCAGCACGGGATCTTACGATAGCACAGGTCACTATTGTGTCTGTTTACAAACAAAGCCCTGTCATTAATTTAATGCACAACTGTTGATCATTTAACTTGACCAATTAGAATTAAGACGTACATGCATGAACTATGAAGCTCACATATAAGAAAGCTTTGCTTTGGGATTAAACTTTTCCCAGACCTGTAGGAAAGAATGTTATGCTCTATACGGCTGTAATAGGTTGCTGAAGGCTTGGCCAGCCATGGGAAAGGTTGTTAAAATAAGGATTTATTGAACAATAATGCAGATGTCTACCTCTAAGCTGTAAGCCAAAGTCACCCTGGGCTTCCTTTATGCTCACTAGAAAGAAAGAAGTACTCCTACAGAGTGATTCATCTGAATTGTAGATATCTAAAATAAAGCAGATGAATCATTCCCTAAAAATGCCCATTTTATTCTTTGATCACACAGGAACCCAAAGGTATCCAAGAGACAGGTTTCTACCTGCTTCTACGATTCTAAATGTCTAAACCAGGTGAGAAGAATCTCACTTTGTCTGCCTGACAAGGTGAAAACTGTCCTTTGGCCATGACTCAGGTATTAACACCTACAAAGACAGAATACACAATTAATGACTAGGTTAATGAAAAGTTATACATAAGGAGGAGAGGGTTGAGTTTAAATGATACCATGCTCCAAAGACTTACCAGGACTGTAAAGACAGCGTAGGATTTGCTGGGTTTAGGATATCTTCCCATAATACAGCCTGAAAAGGTAAAGACTGGATGAAAGCCATGATCCTCGGCTAGGAATACTATGAAGCACTTGCCATCTTGTTGGCCTAATCATATACAAGCCTGTTAGCCAAATCATCAGAAAAGAAAAACTTAGAGGTGACATATGTGCTAAAGAGGTATAAGCAGGGATATTCTTTTCTTTTTTTTTTTCTCCCTATGCACCAGTTCCTTGCATTCTCGTGGCCTCTTCTGGGTTTTGTAACTATGTACTTCCATTTGCTTTCTGCTTAATTTAGTTTGCGTTAAGAAATATTTGGGATAAGTGACTGAATCCTAAGGTGATCTACTCCTTTGAACTGCCAGCCACTGGTGTTTGAAGTGACAATCCCCCAGTATTTGTTTCCCAGCCTGCCCGAGGAGTTGTGTTTTTAACTCCTCGGGAAAATTTAACAATTCACATGGGCTAAGTTGAGTGATTGTCTGTTTTCCTGTCACAAAGTCTTGGACAATTAAAAGATCCAGTGAACTGACATGCAAAAAAAAGATTAATTTTGAAGCGATATTTGCTGGCACAATGGCTCTAAATTAATCAGCATGTTGAAGCTATATTCATACAGCCAGTTCTGAGTTCATGACGAGTCACTGCTCACAGCATGGACAGCACATTATTTGCCCAAGATAGGTATGTAATGTTCCTTCTGGACATAATACATAATAGCTTTGTTGTCATGGTACATAATGAGATACCAGGCAGAAGCTAGACAGCCGTTGCTGTGTCCCATATTACACTTCTGTAAATTGTGCATGGTCCGTTACCCATATATATCTGACATGTTTCTACCAGGCAGATTTTGAAGTTTTGGCAGAAATTTTTGAAGTAGAAGCTTCAGCCAAAACTAGCCTTTCATTGCCAGCAACTGACTCTAAATTACATTAGGAAGGCAGAGTAGAAGTAGGTACTGCCTAGGACTGAAAAGAAGAATCCTTCTCTTGGAAAAGTGCAGCACCACTCCTGAGCTCAAGAAACAAACTATAGCTAGCTGGAAAGGAATGCACTGTTCTCTTACAACCATCCACAGTGACTGCAGAATTAAAAGTGAGAAAAGGTATCTTCCTGGAGATTAGAGCAGGAATCATTCCAGAGCTAAAAAAATAAATATTTGTTTTCAAGGTTTAGGGTAAGAAGACTTATAGTTGCTGTGGTTAGATATATATAGGTGTTTTTTTTATATTTTTCTTCTCCTTAGAAACTGAGTGGGAACTTCAAGGGCTGGAGAAGCGCAGCACCAACACTGCATTTGGACAGGATGGGGTCACAGGAGCCTAATTTCTATCTGCTGAGGACTTTTCTGTGCAGCTGAAAGGAGCTGAGGCATAAGGTACTACTGACAATCTATTGCTCCAAGAACAGTGCAGTTCCAGGCAGAAGCACTGTGAGAAATGGTCAGCATGGCTGAGAGATGAACTGACTCATGGAACAGTGAAAACAAACACAACCTAGCTGCATGCTAGCATTTAACCACGGGGCGACATCCAGTCATTGCAGCCCAAGCAGGCAAACCTTCTCACTGATGAAATCCAGCACAGTGATACTGCTGTTGGTGGAAATATTTTAAATCCGTAATAAACATAAAGCAGTAAGTCCATTTAAGTTTCATTAAACTCTCGATCCTTTCCATACCATTCAATTCTTTAAAATAGAAGAATTGAGAGAGGAAAAACTGAGAGAATTAGAAGCATTTACTTCTAAATTCTTTAATGTTTCTTATTTCTTTTGAGTACAACTAACATGAGCTCAAGAATAGAGATATTTATTAGTCAAACTATAAATTTCCATTTACACTACAGAAGTATAAAAAAGAAAAATGAAAAAATCTTTAAAGACAGTAGTTTTTAATCCTTCTTTACATAGACAAATATTGTGTGGTTGGTATTCTTGTCAGAAACATTTTAATGTTTCTAGGGTTCAATACAGAACAAACACAATATGCTTTACAAAACACAAAGATCTTCTATATAAGCCCTTATAGTATGGCAGGTGAGCTATGTTAGAAGACACGTTCTTTTATTCAGATTCCTTTCTCTTGCTCCCTACATTTTCATAGCCAGAATATATTTGCCATTACTACAGAATATGTGAGATATACGCAGAAGATTTATCTAACCAAGAGACTAAAAATGAGTCAACAGAACGCCAGAAACCAACACTTCTTTGAAAGAGGAGGATTATACCGTAACAGTCATTTGTCATTTTACTCTTGATACAAATATGTTTGGGGGTTTAACAGTCTTTAGCTTAAATGTATTCACTTTGCATTCTTAGTTTTAATTTCCTGACTGTTCTCTTGTAATGAGATTACCCTATTGCTTGTTTTCTAGGCAGATTTTTTGCCTGTTACCTAGCAAAGCTATTATTTTTCTTGCTTTTCATCCAAGACATATTACAGTGTTTATTGCTTTTGCAAGAGAATGGCAATTCAGATTCTGAAATTGATAGGTGTGTGCACAGGTAATATTGCACTCCTTGCCCTCTGCTCTCTGTTGTAGGGAATGGGAAGGAAATGGCTGTAAACGTGGCGGGTTTTCCCCTCTTCTTTAAAATTCAAGGTTAGGATTCTCAAATAAATGCTAGGTTGGAGTATGGATAGAGTGGTTAAAAAATAGCACTGCACTTTTACATCACTCTTTGAGAGTGGCTTTGAAAAACAGTCATATAATTCTACTGAGATCGTGGAAGTTTTACCTGCAGCTAGGCCGTATGTTTGTTCTTGCCAAAGGACAGTCCCTTCCAGGCTATGGCCCCAGTAATATCTGATCTATGTGTCATTGGCAACTTAAAAATGCACGTTCAGTCTAGTTCAGACATGTGGATGCAACAGCATTTCTGTCAAATTAACCACTGTACATGACAAAGAGCTCATGCCAGCATCATGTTTTATGCGGGCTTCAAGCCATCTGTGAGAGAATAGGTGACATATTTTCCAGCTTCCAGTTAGGACAAAGCTGCTGGACAACACCTGATTCTTTTTGAAGTGTGTAAGTTGAAGTAAATCCATCATCACTGGTTTTTTTTTTTATTGTTGTTGGGTTTTTTGCACTGTTGAACCAACAGTTAGTTTATACTGGATCAGTATAAACTTTAGCATCCCATGACTTCAGCTTATACGATCTGGAGCAGGAATCTAAAACTAGATTGACTTCATCCCAGAATCACAATCTCAGTCTCAAATGCAGTGAGAAAAGGAGGGATTGATTCCTTCTTTCTTCTGCAGGATGATAATGTGTATTTTTTTAATTATTTATCAGAGGAGCTTTGCAATAATTCCACTGGAATGCAATTTTTATTCTTTATCTAATAAGTAATAATTATTATTGTCAATGAAATGAGTATATTAAAAGCCAATAAAAATCACGGCATCGGTATGAGGATATCGACTTCACAGAGTTCCCAAATATGACTCCCAGCCTTCTATAGAGAAAAAAATCTGCCCATGCTAATTTACTTGACTGGAATGTGTAAGTCTAACAACTTTGCAATGAGAGTCTGAGAAGGAAATGGAGACTGCAGAAAGCAGCATAGATGACATTAAGATTTATTGATTCATCCTGAATACTTCTTCTGGAACAAAAGTCCCCTATATACTTCTTCAACACTCAATCCAGGCATGAAAAACCTGTAAAATACTTCTCCCATCTGCAGTTTTGGCAGAGCATAACAGAAACTGGTGTTTGCTAGAAAAGGCAGTAGTTTTAATATGCTTTATATAATAGTAACTTTATATGTGTGTATGTGTTACAGCGCATATATGATGCACTCCATTTGCACACAGATCCCTGACTATGCATAGGTCCCAAGTACATTACAAACATTAAGATTTAATACTGTGCAAGTTGCTGCTTTTAATCCCTGCCAAATATAAGTTATCATACAATACTGCTGCATTTATATACTGATTTCTGTATGAGGATGTCAAATCAAACTGAAAAGCCTGGGTAAAAACTGTTCTTCTTATTTTCTACATAGGGAAAAATGTGATCAAATAGACTAAATGACCTGATCTCAACCTGTATTCTTTACGCTTAAAGTGCTCCATGGCATAAGCCCAGCATAGCTAATAGATGACCTGAAGTTCCAAGATAAAGACTGGTGTCATAAACTTTCTCCTCCACTGCGGCAGAACCTTCCACCATAAAGATAAAGCTCACTCATAGAAGACGCGACATTTTCTGGGGAGGTGGTTCAAGACCATGAAATAGTTTCTCCTAAGAAATAAGGGCCACCATAAGCTCCACTGTCTTCTGTAACTGTAAGGAACCTCACACTTTAACAGTGTTTCCACCGGGGAAAAAAAAAAAGGCCCTAATCAAAACATCTTTCAAAATACTAAACTCACACTTCTCAAGGAATGGGGATAAGATAGCAAAACAATGCAGTATGGCAACCACAGATTGCATTGCTAATAGACTTTTAAAGCAACTCAGATCCTTTGGTGATAGAACTTGGCCAAAACCAATCAGCAAATTAGGCAAAGTCAGGACTGCCAATTTTTGGGTTCCAAATTCACTACTATGACCATTTCAGGATGCTTATATATTGTCATGCTGCCCGTGGGAATTCAGCAGGAATTTACTGAGCACCTCCAATGGGGCCGTCTCTGGATCTACTCTGTTTCCCAGAAACAGAGTACCACACATGAGCTGACTAGTGATACCTAGCCTCAGTGAGGCAGGGGCTCTTTACTTCCACTAGGTCTGAAACTATGCTCTAACTAGAGCACAACAGGAATATTTTATAGTAGTTTACTGCTTTATATGTGTGTGTGTGAGAGAAAGACAGTAATTAGTAGAATATGCTCTTTCAGTCATCTGTATTTCTAATGGCAGGCTTAGGCTGCTGAGAGCAATATGTTGAGTGCAAGAGCGTCAAAGAGTAGGCATGTTTCTTAATGTAACACTGAAATTGTGATTTACTCTGTCTGCTGATGTTCATTGTTAGACAGCCCATATCAGCTACAATGTGAAATCAGAATATCGTTATTTTCACTACATACATGTAAACATAGAACGCAAATGTCGCTGCTGTTAATGTTTTTTCTGTTTTCAAAAGCAGTTGTGCCAGCATATTCCTGATTCTGATATTATCTGCAGAACAAACGGTTCTGTAGTTGGTACAGAAATGGTACAGTAATTACCCTTCACTTGTAAACCTATGCAACACAGCAGAACAATTTAAGATAAACCAAATGGTAAACAAAGGGATGTATAATGTGCAACCCAACTAACACTGATACTCACACTCTTACTTCACTTAGGCACACATTTAAATCAGATTTGTGTCTCCTGAACGAGAAAAATGAAATGCCTAGTCCTTACTTCCTGCATCACACTCTGATTCTGAGAAGATGAAAACATGAATTCAATTAAGATATTTCACTTCCTATTTCCCACATAGGTTTCCATCCCAGTGAAATGGAGTTAGTAGACAAATAAGAACTAGTCTTTCTGTATCCGAACCTTAGGCACAGTCAGTGAAAGTGATTATATCTTAGCTGATCATTACTATCCCCCTGATAAACTGTAAATGCCAATGTACTCCTGGTCCCCTTCAGTACAAAGTCAAATGTATTTCTTTTAGCTGCTGATGAAATTAACTTCTGACCACTCTTATATGCATGCTTTATTTTACACACTGAGTAGTTCCACTGATCTGTATCAGCACTTCTGAGACAGGAAATGGCCTGAGAAACAAAACTGCCCTCAAATTTATCACATTTTCTTTCTTTCAGTGCATCCCTTAAAGCCTTTCTTAAATAATCCAAGTCATATGACTCCTTAGATTAGGGATAATTACATGATATACACACATATTATCATAGCTATTTTCTAAGGGGAAAGAGAATAAACCAAACAGGTGGACACAGTCCCAGTATGAATATGAATGACCATGCATTTTTTTAACAACTGGTGTATCAGAAGAACAAGAGAACCACATCAGGTGATGCCCACAGGGAGACTACAATCCTGAGAGTCGCCTTCACCAAATCCATGCCTAGAGCAATGCCACTGTAATAAAGCACTTTTTTTGTTTTTAGTGTGTGTAATCATGTCCTTAGTAGGGCTTGTATTGGCTTAAGAAAAAATAAACACATACTGGTTTAAGAAGAAAAAAAAGCATCCCCCCAAACTGATTCAACTGCTCCAAAACATGTACCTCCCCCCTCAAAGTAGTACTGTCTCCTTAAAAAGGTACAAACCAAAACACTGAAAAGTTTATTGTACACAGAGTTGAAGTAATTCAACCATTAATTGCTTTCCAGAATTTGACTAAAATATTTTCATCCATCTTAAAACAAGCATGGCTTATTTCACTGTTGATAACTCTAACTTTGTTAGTGCTCTGTGCCAGCACTGATGTCCTCTTAACAAATATTTTTTCCTGGTAGAGAAATCTATCCAGTGCCAAAAAAAATAATTGTCTGCTCCATACAGAAAATACAACCATACACTCACAAATGCAGTATGGTTTGGACTCATAAGACTGCTTTCCTTTTTTTTTGGTCCTATCAAAGACAGACCGTTTGTCTATTCATAGAGAGGTTGCAAGATTAACAATTCAGATTATTTTTCTGTTTCTGTATGTATCTGACACTTCCCCTTGACATTAAGCCAGCTAATTGCTGCTGCCTTTCAGGGTGGTATGTCACGGGTAGTATCTAAAGCTTTTTTACTATTTAACAGATAATTTTTTGTTACATGAGGCCAACTATGGGAATGTTTATCATGACAAAGGTATTCCACATAGTTTACTTGAAGGAATGCCGAAAGATTTAGATAGATACTATCTTCCTGGAAAATTCATCCTGTGTGCCTATTCCCATGTCATCATTCCAGAGTACTGAAAGAGCTGGCCGATGTTATTGCAGGACCTCTCTCCATTATTTTTCAGTGGTCTTGAGAATCTTGGAGAGGTCCTAGTTGACTGGAAGCTGGCAAATGTTGTCCCAATTTTCAAGAGGGGTAAGAATGACCCTGGTAATTACAGGTCTGTCAGTCTCACTTCAGTGCATGGTAAAATTATGGACAAGGTTATTTTGGGAATAGCACTTGAGAGTCCTTGGTCAGAGCCAGCAAGGGTCCACGAAGGGGAAGTCCTGCTTAACCAACTTAATCTCCTTTTATAAAAAGGTCACCAATCTAGTTGACCAAGGGAAGCAAGTAGATGTGGTGGGTCTGGATTTCAGCAAAGCTTTTCATACTGTCTCTCATAGTATCCTTCTGGACAAAATGTCCAGCAGAGAGCTAGAAAAGTCCATAATATGTTGGGTGAGCAATTGGCTGACACGTTGGGCTCAAAGAGTTATAGCAAAAGGGGTTACATCAGGCTGATGGCCAGTCACCAGTGGGGTTCCCCACGGCTCAATTTTAGGCCCAGTGCTCTTTAACGTTTTTATAAAGGATCTGGGCACAGGAATCAAATGCACATTAAGTAATTTTGCCAATGATACTAAGTTAGGAGGAGCTGTGGACTCCCTTGAGGGTAGAGAGACCTTGCAGAGAGATCTGGATAGACTAGAGAGCTGAGCAATCACCAACCATATGAAATTTCACAAGAGTGAGTGCTGGGTTCTGCACCTGGGACAGGATAATCCTGGTTGTAAGTACAAACTGGGGGATGAGAGGCTGAAGAGTAGCCCCATGGAAAGAGATCTGGGGATTTGGGTTAATGGCAAGTCAAGTCAATGAGTAATGAGTCAACAGAGTGCCCTGGCAGCCAAAAGGTCCAACTATGTCCTGGGGTGCATCAAAGACAGCACAGCTAGCTGGTCAAGGGAGGTGGTTGTCCCACTCTACACTGCACTGGTGTGGCCCTGCCTTGAGTAACGTGTTGAATTTTGAGCACCTCAATAAAAGGACATCAAACTATTAGAGTGTGTCTGGAGGAGGGAGAGCAAGATGATGGAAGGTCTCAAGGGCAAGATTTACAAGGAGTGGCAGAGGTCACTTGGTTTGTTCATCTTGGAAAAGAGAAGGCTGAGGGGTGACCTCATTGCAGTCTACAGCTTCCTCAAGGGAGGCAGCGGAGGGGGAGGTGCTGATCTCTCTTTGGTGACCAACAAAAGGACATGACTAATTGAATGAAACTGCATCAAGGGCAGTTTAGACTGGACATTAGGAAAAGGTTCTTGATTAGGAGGGTGGTCAGTCACTGGAACAGGCTCCCCAGGGAAGTGGTCATGGCACCTGTCAAAGTTCAAGGAGCGTCTGGACGACACACTTAGTCATATGGCTTAGTTTTAGGTAGTCCTGCAAGGAGCAGGGAGTTGGATTCAATGATCTTTATGGGTCCCTTCCAACTTGAAATTTTCTATGATTCAACGATCTGTGCAAATCTGTGAATCACTATTTGCTGATACAATGCTTCTATGTCAGATTTTGTGTAAATTTGAACCAGAGGACATTTTTTATTCTGGCAATATAGACACTTTATGCTGGGATATCAATTTATAACCTAGATTTTTCTTTTTTGTTTCAGATTAGGTGTCTATTATGCTCTACTGAGTTTGAAATTTTAAAGTGTCTCTAAATGTTTGAAAATTAATTCAAAATGAGGGAATAACTGGAACAAGGCCAATGGGACCACAGTTATGTCTGTTTTGTTACAAGTTTGCAACATTAATTGATGCAATTATCCCCGGTCCCTATCTCTGCCTGCATGCTTCTTATTTTTCTTACCTACCTGTCCTGGTATTACATGAAAATATGACTTTCATTAAAATATAAAGCCAAGTTTCTAACCCTTAAGTTCAGGGAGAGAAAAAAAAAAGAAAATATAATTCTACAGTTACTCTATAACCAGAATAGAAAAAAAGGTAACAAAAATATTATGTTTGGCACTAGTATTTTTTTTTTTTTTAATTCTGAGTGACTCAATATTTCCAGTTAAGAAACTATGCCTATTCTGAAGACACAGCTTCTGTCTTGGCTTACTGCAGCATGTACTTTAGACCACTTTTCCATTTTGTTTTCAGTCCTCCTGCTGTTGTTTCTGACAATCCCAAATGATTCAGCTTTATCCTCCTGAATTCAAACTACTTTCATCCTTCCACAATGCTCCCATTTTTTTGAGTGTTCTTCCAATTAGCAAAGCTCTTTGGAGAAAATGTCTTCATTTGCATTTATGGGACATAAAATGATGGAACATTTTTGCATCTTAGCTTGATTCAGTCACCTCACACATTAATAACAGCAAAATTAAGAAATTTCTGTGGGTTATTTTTTCAAGGGACTGAGTGTACTTTGACTGTTCATTTTGTTTTTTAACAATAGTATTTTCACCTATCTAGGTTGTTTTGGATGTAAACACTTGTTTATAATAAAGAGTGGAGGAAACTGTAAAATATAGTGTAGTATGTTTCAGAGTGGTTCTTCTACTATGACTTTTTAGAGTGAAAATGTATTTCACTAGAGCTTTATATTTGTTTAAGGTATCCTAACTGGATTCATACTAAGCTCAGACAAGCTTTTACACAGTTAAAACATTATTTTTCATTAACATAAAGATGAAATTTACATTTACATGAAGATATAATTTCATGCTCTAATTTCCCATTAAGAAATACTTAGAATTGGTTCAGTATGTTTATTTAACATTTTCATTTAAATTCAGATTCTGATTTTTCTATTTCTTAATGAAAGGAAAAATCATAACTATTTCTGATGTGTCACTGGCATGTAGCACTTGAATTGAAATAAGCTATGCATTAAATTTCCATAAAGTAAAAAAGAAGTCAGTCAAGGACCTAGACCTCCAAATATCATCAGAGTTTGAAGGATTAAATCCCTATCTTGGTGGGCTGTTTAAGCTGAAATTTTAATGCAAACTTTCAGAATTTAAAAATGCACTCAGTGCATTCATATTCACTGAAGCATATAAGGTATATAATTAACACGGGAATGGCAGGATCCAAAGTTCTGTCACTGACTTAATTTGGCATTTTTAAAATGAAAGCTAAGGTTATATACCCTGACTAAGCTACTGTAGCTTTGGGTTACCCAAGGGTCATCTGAGCATCAATGACTGACTACATGCAATTTAACCTGCCTTCACAAAGGCAAGGTAAGGCTTGGGGTGGCCAACCAACTTACCACTTGCAGTTTTCCCTCCCAAGCATGCTAACAAAGATGGCTTTTTTTCCTAACTGTTCAGCTTTTGAGCTGCTAGAGTATGCATGAGAGCATTTTAAGCCAAAAAACCATAAGTTTAGTTTACTTTAAATGTAGGCATGCAAAGGACAGCAATTTTTTTGCAAGCCAGTTCAAACCACGTGCAGCCAGCCTGGAGAAGGCAACCATACCAGACCCAGCAATCCATACCTGATATTGAGGGACTGCATTGTCTAAATTGAGCAATCATCTCTGTTGCCATAATCATGTGTCCTGTGTCCTACTTCTTCTTCATCTCAAGTTTTTCTTTAGCCCCATCTGGCATAGTTTGGTCTTGGTGTAGGGCACAAAAAAGAGGCGAGTTTCAGATTCCCAATGGGTTTACTAGTGCTTAACAATCTGTTGCATGGTCTAAAAATGAGGCAAGGCTCAGTAACACAAAAGTACTGTCACAAATAGTGCAATAGTACCAGCACCTAGTATTTTTTTAACTGTTTGGTAACCTGCACGTGCAGACCTGTGATACCATCATTAATACTGAAGTCAACCTGGATGTTTAATTGTGGACTATTACAAGTTTTCTTACACTTCTTTCCAAATTCTTCTCCAAGATATTACACCCTACCTGACTTTTCTTCTTTTCTCCCATCTTATCGCTTCCATCATACTCTTTCCTTTGCCTTTCTTTTTATCAAAAAGAAACACTTAGTAGAGGAACGTATAATTTCTCAGCATTTACATCTTTTCTCTTTCAGGCTGGCTTAAAGGCAACAGGATAATTATTGACATCGCTTTGTTCATTCACCTTATGTTGACTTGTTCAATTGTTTTTGAAAATTTGTCTCTTTGCTCAGGGATATGCAGTCTAAAAGAGGGGCACGTGATGAGTATCTTTTGATGCAGTGTATTGAAATGTACTGTTCGTTCATGTTAGATTTCTTTTTGTTCAATTATAGCAATAAAATAAAATCCTGTTTACCTTACTTGCAGAGTTTGAGATGTCACTAAATGAACCTGGGTTTTCAGTGTTCTAAAGATAGATTTTGGATAGTTTAAGCCTTTATTTAGCTTGAATCTGAATTTTCTTTTTGCTTTTCAGAAAACTCATCATATAACTTTTATAGTCACTTTTCTGTTCAGAACATGAGTCTAGGTCAATCTCATATTATTATACTAAAGCATAATGTCAAGTAGCTGAGTTTCATTTGAGAAGATGTTATCTTTAAAAGAGGCACAGAACACAGAGTTTATAGAACTATAAATAATCAAGTTGGCCATACTCAATGAAAAATGTAAAAATACATCTTCAAATACAACATACACGTCTAACAGACAAATCCTTTAGAACAACTTAATTGGGATGCTTTTATATCTTAAACATAATTTTATTATGACTTAGAGCAACTTGCTTTCACAGTTGTTGGAGCAGAGCTCTTTGGAAAATTGCAAGTACTGTTCAATTATTTTTTTGTCTGTCTGCATGAAATTTTTCCATTTTCATCAAGATTTTGACACAGGTCACCAAAAATCAATTGCAGAAATAGTTTTGTAGAGATATATTGCAGACATTCATATGCTCATTTCCAACCTTTCCGTTATTCCTCTATCTTTTAGATCAGTTTAAAGTCAAATATGTTTATGTATTTTATTGAGTCCAGAGTTTAGTAGGAGTTGCTTGTGAAATAGAAGGCAGATAGAGAGCAAAGAGTTATCTATTGTGCTACTTCCAGCAAATGCAGCTAGGTATATTAATACCAAGATTTTTTTTCAGAAGAAAACTACAGAAGGACTGAACAGCCTACTGAATGGCAAATTAAGGTGTCATAGCACATGTTGGAGGTGTATCCCAGAGCTGCGGCTCCACCTATGTAAATAGTATGTAGCAAAAACAGAGCAATGTTTCACTTCCAAGAAATGAAAAATTTCAGCTTGAAGTATTACAATTTATCTATCAACCCTTCAAAAATATGTGTTGATTATTAACTACTCATAACATGGTAAAGCCTAGAACGTCAAACCATGAATACAGTTTCCCTCCATGCGTTACCACAAAATGAATCACAGCAAAAGACAGCCTCTGCCACAAACAGTTCACTAGTTTAATAAAAATGCTGAGGTTGCTGGCAGCTCCTGAGCTACATCGTCACAAGTACTCTGCTCTAGGAAAATGGAAAGCAATTACTTGCCCCAGATACATTTTAAATATAATTTTTCAGATCTTGATATTAGTCAGAAACAGCAGAAAACCCTAATGCATAATTCGTATCCCATAAGCATGTAGTTTATGACAACCAAAGGCAGCTTTTGAAAATAAGGAGGAGAAAAAATGCTTGCAGAATCAGTGCACGTCATAGTCTCTTGAAAATGAAGTGCACTACGGCAGACATAAAAGAGCATGCTGTAGTAAGACAAGCTGTAATGAGTTCAGTGTGTTAGTATGCAAGTTATGAAAGGTTTCTCTTCTTTAATACAACATTTTTCATTATCATTAGTCCTTGAGGTACATGCCAACATTTCACTGGTGAATGTAAATGATGGAAGGCCTCTAGGAAAGCAGGAATCACAGCTTTTTTCTTCTTGTTTTGAATTGTTGTATTACAGAGCTTTGCAAGGCGAGAAGTCATTTCTATAACACTAATATCAAAGGCAGAACTATACAGTTTCCTATGATATCACAAGCTGCAATCCCTACCAATTTTTGACTGAAAATGAAGATAATACAAAATCAAATTTCTTTTCACAGCAGCTACAGTATCATCTTTATAAATAATTGGATTTTTTAAAAGAAGATTCAACATAATTGAAGATTGGGATTTAAGAGTTGATGCAATAAAAATTACTCTTTGCAGATCTTATAAAGGAAAAGGCAGATCAGAAAACAGGGCTCTATTTTTCTCAGGAGCAGACATTTCAATTAATATACTCATCTAAAGCTAGTATTAGAAATAGAAAAGAAGAAATGTCACAGAGGATTTCTAAATCACTAGTGGCTCTTCATTGTTTGTCAATACTGTTCTGGCATTTTTGAAAAAGCAGCTCATGAGGGTAAAACTACAACCTTGGAAACTACACTGTGTCTAAACACAGACATAGTAGCCAAGCGTCCAGCTCCATTTGTAAACATGTAACTGGTGTGGGAGAATGGTTTTGCGCCAAACAAACCTTTCCCTTAAGCCACTCATGAAGTTACGCTCAAGCTTCCTAACTCAGGGTTTTCCTTACATGTATTGGAAGGATATTGCATCTGGCAACCAAATTTTGTTTCTATAACCTTCAATTTATGTTAGAAGAAAAAAGAAATGAAATAAAAAACCCCAAAACACAAACAACTTGACAGAAAAATGAAAAATTAGTAATATTACAGAAATAAGTATCTGGAAAAATTGTGCTTCCTTTTTTCTACAATTATTCTGAAGGACAAAAGTAGAACATTTTATGAGTGAATCAGATTTTTTTTTTTAGCAATTATTTCTAAGTTACCTTTAGGAGACACAATTGAAAACGGTGAAAATACTTCTTTTTTCCTTTTCTTTTGAGAGAAGGACTGAGAGAAGGACGAGGATAAGCTAGCAACTTAATAAACTTTTCACCACAATCTAGGAAAAAAAAAATAGTTCTAATCTTGAAGCTTCTGTATGCTTCATGAAAACATGATTTAGGAAATTATGTTAGAATTAGCTGGAATCTGTTCTGAGTCAAAACCAAATTTGACTGCTAGATAAGATATCATTGTAAGCAACACAGGATATTAATTTCAACAACGGATTCTCATGACAAATTCCATTAAATTCTCCAAGAGAACTGGAATCTATGATACTTTATCTACCCTAGGAATATTTTCTTATAATCTTTACGATTGCCTCACTAATTCATATCTATCCATGGTAACATTAGTAAAATTTTTTTTAAATAAAACCGAAGAATTTGCATCTTTTTTGTCTTCAAATGCCTATCGAAAGCACTCAAATCAGCAAAGATTTTTTGTAACTCAGTTCTGTACGCATAAACAGTCCCATTAAAGATAACAGGCTTTGTTAAAACTAATCCTGCACTGGATTGGATCTATGACTCAATTTTGTGTAATGTGCTTCCCCAACCTAACCATCTAATCAGATATGACTTAACCCTTTTTGTCTGTATTTCTTTCTCTATGTTTTTTTTTCCCCTCCTAATTAGCTTTCTAGGCCTTATTCCTTGTTTCCAAGTAAAAAAATAAAACAAAGGCGAAGATACAATCAACAAAATAGTTTCCACTTCACTGCCTTTTACTTGTATAGAATCAGAATCATAGAATTGTGTTGGTTGGAAGAGACCTTCAATATCATCAAGTCCAACCATTAACCTAGCACTGCCAAACCCACCCCTAAACCATGTCCCTCAGCGCTACATCTACAGGTCTTTTAAATATCTCCAGGGATGGCAACTCAGCCACTTCCCTAGGAAGCCTGTTCCAACGCTTGTCAAGCTCAAGCAGAAGTTTACTGCTTAATCACTTTTTTTTTCTAATCTATCCACATTTAATAGTGTATCATCTCTAGGATGTTTTAGAACATCTTCAGTTGTGTAATAAAACTTGCCAGGCTACAAACAAAAGGTATCCTTTCTTGAAATGGATCCAGGTGAATTCCACTTGCCAGTTTTTAACTACTTCTGAAGTATAAACAGCACATTTGCCAGTAAATATACTAGACTGAATCCCTAAGAGACCTATTATAAGCATATGCCACCCCAAACAAAGAGAGAAATCAGACGGAGACAGAAATCTGTAACTTCCATCAGCTGACCATACCTACACCGAAGTCATAGTTCATTTACAGCTGCCTAGCAAGAGACTTATTTGAATGTGCTGGTAGCATACTGGAAAAGCATTAATGGCTCGAATGAAGCAGGTCTCTTGCTGATGATCACTGAAGTGCTGAAATGGATGAGACAGTTGAGCACAACTTTTTCAGGCTAATGCTCCTACTTAAAAGCCTCTTTATTCAGAGGAACAGCTGAGCACAGTAGAAGCTGCTGGCCACTGCAGTAGCCCACTGAGCTGAGCCAGAGTCATAAACCCTACCCAGAGAACCAAGTTCTTGACCAGAGGTATAAAGACAGCTTTTTTGGGTGCAGTTAACATTAGAAAGTCCAGCTGGGTATTTCTGAAATATAAATACTGTCACCTGTTTGTTCCTCTGAATGCCATACATACAAGATTTTGTGCATGTACTTGACCACTAATCAGGACTGCATCAAACTTTGCATCTGATTAATTTTATCAATTCCTCCTCCTAACAAAGCCTATGCCATAATCTTGCATATGAGATAAAAGTTTGGACTAAGAAAGAAGCATGATTATGAACACACAGTTGGAAGCTAGGAGATCAAACTGAAAACAAGTATGAGTGAATGTAATTAGTGAAGTACATTTTAGAAAATCTGGCACTGAGTGGATACTCAAAATGAGTGTGTTCCAAACACTGAAAGGACATGGGAAAAGTGCCAAACATCAGAAGAGTGTGATGCAAGGAGAAGCTAAAAAGAGTGCTCTAGTGAAGTCAGTTATGCTATGAACTACCTGATCACCTCTAACACATATAATCTCTTTTCTTCTAAGAAGTTGTAATTCTCTACAATATGTTTGAAACCCAGCATTACACAGACAAAAGGATAAGAAAAAGGAAGTAAAGGTATCTATTTCAGTATGAGTTAAAACTGTCCACTTCAGTCAAGGTTAACACCAAAACGTTGCCTTTAGATTTTACAATGCTATAGTGTTTGAGTCCTTGCTACTTCTTAGGATAGTAGAAACTACCACCTTGTCCAAAGCTGTGTGTAAATAATAGCAGAGAAAATAATACACACTTGGAATATAATCTTTCTTTTATAACTAGTACTGGTGCACAGTAGAACAGTATAGCCCGAGTCCTTTTCAAGAGTACACAAAAGTCTATTTCAAGTCATCGTGAGCACTAAGCGGATGAAGGTACCGAGCGAACTCTGTCTGACATAGGTGTAGGCCTCATTATCAGACCTTCTATATCATTAGAGCCAGAAACAAATCACACAGCAAGACGATTCTGCTCCCTTTATCAATTTTGTTTCTTTCTACTTTCCTGTGTCTCAATAGTGCATGCAATTTCCTTTCTTGTTATTGGTATGCAAATTCACCTGCTCCAAAAATAGTTCTCCTGAAAGACTGTTATTATGTTTGAAATGCAAGGTATGTACACCCACTTGTCAACTGCATGTACTAGCTGTGGCAATTATAAATTCCTCTGAAGGGCAACAAACATTTGCCATAAATGGAGACTGAATTAATTCAGGCATTTGCAAGATGCAGACTGTGGTTAGTCTACCAGAAAAATTCATTCATCTGATATATACCACAAGTCTGCCATCCTCTTTTTTAGAGATGCTTCAAGACCCTTCAAATACAAACTCTTCTGGCAAACACCATCTGCCATACTCTCTCATGAGGATCCCACATGTCCTCTTTTTTATTTGTTTTAATGTCCATCATCCCTCATATTTCAGCCATCACATGACCAAAATGAGGCTTAGGACCTCCAGCCAGGAGACAAGAACATGTCAGCCCACCCACTTGTAAGACTTTCGCAAGTCAATCATTTGACAGCCTTATGCATGTCATAGATGAGAGGAACAGAGGTTAAAGCTTAAACTTTGGTGACATGTGCACCCTGCTGCTTACACAAAGAGAATGAGGGTCCAGGGTGCTTAAAAGTCTACGTAGCTTATAACCCAAATGGGTGCACCACTACATTAGGTTTTAGATATTTAGACACAGTTCAGGGACAGTTGGTTTCATAAAAAGTGAAAGGTGAAAGAGAGAGGTCCTAACTAAACAATTGTTGTCCAGGTGTAGAGCAAATTCAGCTTCCATTAATTTTAAAAATGGGTCTGTCCATGTAAGCTACTTGTTAGCTGAGTGCCTTCAGTTTCCAGCTATTTTGGAAGGATTTCAGAATGCTCAACACCACACAAAGATGAAAAACCTTATTAACACACTCTAGGCAAAGAATCCCATGGGGTCCAAAGAGGTGCAGAGGAAAGAATTGTATAGAACTGACAAGAATCACAGAATGGTAGGGGTTGGAAGGGACCTTCAAAGATCACCTAGTCGAACCCCTCTGCCAAAGCAGGTTCACCTAGAGCAGGTTGGACAGAAATGCATCCAGGCAGGTTTTGAATATCTCCAGAGAAGGAGGCTCTGCAACTTCTCTGGGCAGCCTGTTCCAGTGCTCTGTAACCCTCAAAGTAAAGAAGTTTATCCTCAGGTTGAGACAGAACTTCCTGTGTTCCAGGCTGTGTCCCTTGCCCCTTGTCCTGTCAGCAGGCACCACTGAGAAGAACATGACCACATCATGTTGACGCCCACCCTTTAGATATTTATAGCATTGATGAGATCCCCTCTCAGAGTTGGTGTTAACTGTTCCATCTGATTTGTAATACATCCTACTGTAAACCATGGCCACCACTTCCACTGTTAGTGCAGTATAAGAACTCAGCTCTCAGAAGATGACTGTCATATTTTGAACCATAATGGTCTCCTCTTAGGCAGGCATAAAATAATTATTTCTGGTTTCTCCCTTTCCCAGACCCAGGTGATAGGCTTGTATTGAAAGAGCCAAGAAAGACGACACATTGAATAAACACATATGTACCTAGATCAAGAGAAGAATCCATTGCTGTGCACAGAACATGAGTGGTAATGGAAGGGAAGAGATATCCAAAAAAAAATTTTCACAGTTGTGGAAAACCTGTAATCATTTTTCTTTTTGGTTCAATTTGTACGCAGCAGACTGGCCCTGCTTTAGAGCTGTATAAACTTTGACAGAGAGCTGTAATCTTGTAGCACTGTCCTTTGAATGTTTCCTTAAATAGCTCATTTGATATTCTAGCTAATAGCTGGCAACAGACTGGAAATATTCACAAATACCTTTGCCTCATAACAGTTGTAAAAAAAGGTCATCGTCTTCACTATTAAAAAAAACCCACACCCAAAACCAACAAAAAACCACACACAAAGAATAAACCCCACCTCACTCATTTCTCAAATAGCCACTTGTAGCAGTAGTATGATATTAATCAAAATCCATAGTGAAAATGGGCAATAACCCCGAATTGTTCCTCTGCTTCTAAGCCCGTGCACAGATTGTGGATATCCAAATACTTGCAGCTACTAGCACTTCCTTGCGCAATTAGCAGTAATATAGTCACCTAGCCTGACAGGCACTGACTCCGAAAGTGCTATGATTTTACAATCATCATCTGTACTTCTGGATGTGAACTGCAACAACCAAATGCTGATGCCTTAAATAGAACTGTACAAAAATAAATTAATTAGGCACACAGCTCTTTGTTCAGACTAGCACAAAGACAAGACTGCCCATCCACTTACTCTTACAGTCTAAGGTATGTGTCTGTGGAACAGGTGAGTATACAGGCTGATTGAAAATATAATTATGGCCAAGAAGTACACACAGTTAAATTGTCAAACTGCCTAATACTGTGTTAAACAGTAAGTCATCAGTCTTTCCACCTGCTAGGGTGTCCTGGTTTCAGCTGGGAAAGAGTTAATTTCTCTGTCTAGTAATTGCTGCGAAAGGAATGTCAATAATACCTATTGTTTTTAGCTGTTGCTAACTGATGTTTACATTATTCAGGGACTTTTTTTTCAGCTTCACACAGGAGAGTAGACAGAATGATGGAATGGCCAATGAAATATTACATACCATAGACATCCTGCTCAGTATATAAATGGGGGTTAGCCGGGGGGGGCAGGAATCCCCAATTACTGCTCAGGATGGTGTCAATTCACCGGGCAGTGAGAGTAGCTGGTGGTATTATTACTGTTATTATTAGTATTAATTTTTCCTTTTCTGATATTGTTCTATTAAACTGTCTTTATCTCAACCTACGAGTATTTTTCCTTTCCCCGCCTTTTCTCCCTCTTCTCTCTTGTCGGGGGAAGAGGAGGTGAGCGAGCGGCTGCACAATGGGGGTTAAACCATGACACAGGGCACCTAGCAAGAAACCGGTACATCATGGGTTTGTGCAGTTAGCCTGCTCTCCTTTTTCTCAGCTACGGATACAAACAGCTCTGCCAAAGCTTCTTAATTAGTAGTGTTCATGTTTGCAACAAGAATACACAAAACACCTATCACCTACATTAAAGTTTAAAAACATTTACTACGGATGCAAAGCTCATCAGTTTTTTACACCACCCAGATAACATCTCTTACAAGTACTTTGATATGAAACAGTTAGAAAAACTAAGCTCTTACGCTAATCAAAATTTCCTTAATTTTCATATTTGGGTGATCATCCTAATCAATCTACACAATCAAAAAATAATTGCTATTCTCCTGGTTTTGGCTCAGCAAATGGAAGTTGACCTAATTAATTTGGATTTTGATTTGGATTTCTATAGCAACTATTCCAGTTTTTTCTTATTGTGCTGTGATGAATACATCCATCTCATAGTCCAATCTCTATAGTCATCTGCCCAGAACCCGGTTGTCTTTATTCATGCCCTTCGATGTCCTGTTTAAAACTTTGCTCAGTTTTTAAATTACTACATAATATGCACTGTGATTAAAAAAAAAAAAACAAACAGAAGAAAAAAAAGAGAGACAAGGTAAAAAATAAAAAGAAGAAAGAAAAAGAAAAAAAAAGACAGAGGGAAGAAAAAAGGACTGCCACTGTTTAGGGGAGATAATATGACTTACAAAAAAGAAGTCACTTTGACTTCTAAGTATACAGTTGACTGCATGTGAGACTGCTTCATTACATTTACCTTGACCACGATAAGGGCATTTTCTAAATGATGACTTCTGAAATTATCAGGGGCAGGGGAGTTGCTTGGTTTTGACAGTACCAGTATCTTCACAGAACAGAACTGGTTTCAATGAGTCTTTGTTTTTTCTTTGGTACATTACATTTTACCTAGTTACTCAACTGTCCCACAACAAAAAAAATAAGGCATGTTTTAGCTTTCCTGTTGTTTGTCTTCTGAATATTTAAAACACCTCTGTTTGGGCTAGGAGTCTTCTTTTTCCCTTAAAAATCTTTAGAGATCTTCAGATAGGAGTTGCTGTAGGAATCCAAAAAATCGCTATTAACAATTAAGCTATTTATTGTAGGAGAGAACTCCCACAATTTTAGTAACGGTGTGAAGGAATGGAAGAAAGTATGAATCAGGAATGGAAATAAAGCAATTGAAAAAGCACTTTAAAACCTTTTAAATTGTGTAACAGGTATAAGTTCATATTTACTATCCCAGTACCACGTGCAGTAATATCTCTCATACTTTTTTGTATAGTTCAAGTATTTTGGCAAGATTTTCTTTCACTGAATAGTATCCCTTCCCCTTACTAAATGTAAAGTAGGAGACTGGAACTTAAGTATTTCAACAGCAGTAAGAAACTTTACAGTCGCTACAAACTCAGTTATGCTTTATACTACAGCAACAACAATTACAATTTGTGCATTACTTCCCAAGAATTTCAAGAGATTGCCTCATCAAAGGGGTTTGCTTTGTTTGTTTGTTTGTGGGATTATTTTTTTTAAATCCTATGTAATCACTTCTTAAACTAAGTCCTTGATGTAACTATGACCTTGGAAGTGTGATTTTGGTTTAGGGAGTACTCCTACATATACTCAAACACCCGCATTACTGATGTAACTAATATCATCAAGCAATTTTGCACAGGCATTGCATACCCAATAAACATAAGCTTTCCACTGATTTTAATGAAGAGTGGTCCAGTGGCCCAGCCTAAAAGTTGTGTTCTGCTTGACGTGATTATCCTTAGTTTAACCCATGATTTAGGCAAGAAAGAGGGATGAGAACTTAATCTAAGCTTGTGCTGCATTCCATATAATTTTATTTCATGTCTCTTCAAAGTTATTTTATGTATTAGAAGTAACAGATTTCTAATGAAAAAAAGTATTATATGATACATGATTACATGTGTGATCTTTTGCAAAGTACTAATTTCCATAGTCTACCACCTTACACATAAAGATACTTCGTACAACTGTGGCATGTTGCTATAGTCTCCTTCTCCGTCTATCTTCAAGCTAGCCACTACTGGCTACCCTCTTCTGTCAAGGGATGAGCTTATGATATCTGACCAGCTCCCACCATGGCATGAGTGCAGGGTCACAGTGCTGCAGCTGGGCTACTGTGGAGGACTTAAAGTTCACAATTCCTGCCTGCAGTGCATATCCAACACATCAGGTTAGCATTATGCAGCCCTTTCTTACCACATCTTCTGATGTGCCAGACACATACTGTCATCACATGTTCTGACATGTGGATTCTCACCCGTCTGGGAGTAAGACACTTCAGAAGCCTGGTAGCTATAAGAGTCAGAAAAGCAGCAACTGAATAAAAAATAATGTAAATGTAATTCAGCTGAAACTGCTCTAGAACTCTTAAGTTTAACAGTTCCTTTGTGTCTATAATACATCAGTTCTGGCTCTGTGTCTGTGATATACCAGACAAAAGGCTTTATGAAAAAGGTTTAGGGTTGGGGTTCTTTTAATATTATCGTAAATGTTTAAAAAATAAAATAGCCTAAAGCAATTGCTCCTTGAGACTGTCTGCAAAGTATGGTCGGTACGTTAATGACAAAACTAGAGGGTTATGCAATACTGTTAGGATGAAGTTAAAAGATAATAACCTGGCCTCCAAGAACCAAGCAAATTAATAGAAATTTTTTTAAAATAAACATGATCTCTTTTTACTTGTGCAGCCTGTCTTCCAGGCACTGATTTACAGTAATCTGTATTCAGATCTGGATCAGGTTTAAGTTCAGTTGCTATGGCTCCCTGCTTTAAGCTCTCGTTCCACATTCACCTCTCTCTCACATAACCTTTCATGACAGATTTATTGTTAAAGAAATTAAATTTTGGTTTTCTGGAGGCTGAAGAATAAGCAGTACTTCCCTTGTCTGTTATTTAAAGCTCAGACAGGGCTGTATGCAGTGAGGACAAGGGAGAACACACGCCATGAGACCATTTGGCAACCCGGGGTAAGCACTATACAGACCATCGCCCTAAGGGTCTGGCCAAACTTGGCTGTGGCTCCCATGAGGTGTCAGGTTAATCTCCCTTCCCACCTTAGCTAAACCACACTTGTGTTTAAATGTAACCACACTCCACCCTTCTGGAGGGTTTGCCTCCCCCTGCTCCCCACCCCCCCACCCCTCCCGCCCACTCCTTTGCCCCAGTTCCTGGGGAGTTTTGCCATTGGCTTTAATAACCTGAAAATCTTAGTTGATGATGTGGATTTCTTATGACAATTCTTGCAATAGTCAGATCTAAGAGAAGTAGTGAGATCAGCTAGCATTTAAATAAATATTGACAAAATTATTTGCCCCTTGCTACCATTATGGAATATATTCAATGAATTTATCAGTTACAAAGGTGCTCAGAAAATTTCATCCTTTCTATAAGATGTCAAAAGTTATCCACCAAGCCTAGTAGGGGAGTAATACTTTCATCTCTGTTGTGGAATTCTCTTTGTTGGTATAAAACCCATAAAAGAAATGGTAAGAGATACTGCACTCGAATCTCCATCCTATTACCTCTTTCCTAAAACCATAGAAATCCAAGAAAAAAATAACTTAAAAGTATACCACAACAGCAACACTGTAATGGTGGAGTGATGTTGCAGTCTGTACTTACTGTGATTTAGGATACACCCTACAGATCTTTGGAAAAATGTATGATAGAATAGTGTTGTTTTTTTCCCTCCTTCTATAGCGATACATTAAATGGTAAATTTAATCTACTCTCCCCTGGTAAATTTAATCAACTCTTTATTCTTTTCACTCTTGGATTTCTTAAACTGACATTAATATACGTACAGACGTATGTACAGATCTACTAGACCTGCACCATATTTGTGAGAGTAAGGATAATACACCTTTCAGCTGTTTACAGCTAAGAGAGTAAATAAAATGGGAGAAAAAGAAATTAAAGTGACTATGAACGTGCACATTTATCTACCTATCTTCCTTAATAAAACTTTCTCCACATGTACAATTTCTTCCAAGACACTTATCACCAGATAAGAACTTCACACATTTTGTTCATGCTGTCTACAAAAGATCTCTGACAACACTGACTCTTATCAACATGACGTACTGTAATGACATTCTCTCAATAAGAATAATCTATTTTATTTTACGAAGCTATACATCTTTTCTTTTTTTTAAATAAATTTAAAAGCATATCTTATGGGTAAAGGACAAAGTCTCCTAGCCAGATCATCTCAGTACTGAAATATGAGTCTTTGCTATGCTATGGTTTGATTGATTTCTTAGGAAAAAAACCCTCAACTCATTTAATTCAGTTTGTTTTTACAAAGTAGTCCCTACTTGCATATAGCTGCATCACAATATAGACTAAGCCACTATTGCCATCTGCAGCAACTGGCATAAATGTTACCTACAAGGTCGAACCATATTGCTCATCTTGAGGCCATTTCTCTATGCCAGAACTAAGACATCTTAGTTAAGTCCTCTTGGAACTGCATTCTTTGTAATTTTTGGTAATTGTTTTAATATAGTACCTGCTGGTACTTTAGGTTAAGGGGTATTTGTTCTGTAAAAATACTAATATAAACTGTGATGCAGTCTGATTTCATGCAGTTCAGTATACTACAGTGGCATATATATTAGTCAAAAATGGGTGGTTTAACTTAATGAACAATGAACACTCAAACCAAAATGGCCCACGGTACCTGTAAGCACTGCAAAGTTGACCACAATTATATACAGTATGTACACAAAATAAATTTTACTCATTACTTGTATAGAGATATTGATATATCTTAAACTCTTCAGAAAAATCTCACATACTTCCAAGAATCAACATTTCCCTTTCTGCATTACCCAGTATATGGTGTTTGACATCTTAGTGCTTGATGACGTTTCATTACTCTCAAAGCAGCAATAACATCTTTTGATTTCCTCATCTTTGATCTTAATAATAGATAAATTGTATCACTAGGAGTGTAAAGATTGACCCCCAAAAGGGGTCCTCATGTTTCTTGTGTTGACTGGATTTTAGCCAATAGCCCTTTTCTTAGATCAGCAGCATCTAGATTTGTACAGCCATGGACAAGTTATATGCTAGAGCCTTTCTTTGCATCTCAGGTCATAATCTCATGCCAGCAGTTTTGCTGGAATACAGAGCTGTCTTCGATACCAGTCTTTTCATCACCCATCTTATGATTTCCATGTTCATAAAGCTGAAGGGATGCTCAACCTCCTCAGTATGCAGCATTGCCATTTCTAGTTTAAGACATAACTTTCCTTCAGAGGGAAGAAGGCGTAAGACAAATCCTGACTTAAACCACCAGAATTCAGCAACTCAATTGTAGAAATATTTCCTAAAAGTGTTTTGTTTATGCTGTGATAAAGGGTAACACTCTCAGCATAAAGTACATGTAGTTATTTGCAAAGAAACAGGATTTTCTTCGTCGTTTGCTACTTTCAAATGCAAACCAGACAATGAAGCAATGTTTAAAATTAAAAAATGTTAGCATTATTTAATGTTTTAGAGCATCAGAGCATGGGAACACAGTATTTAACCACTTAGCATGGCTGATACTGCTACATACATACTGTTTTAAACACAGGAAGGTTAAAAAATAATATGGGAGATTTGGATTGAAAGTGTATTCATCAATTTTCTTTTTGGAAATTAAAATAAACTAAATCAAATTAAGGCCACCTTGAATAAATAGTCCACTTAGTGAAATAGTTAAATTTAAATAATCTACTTTGAAGGGTATTTAGAATTCCTTTCAGAATTCACTTCTTACTTTCCATAACTGTCAATGCCCTTATAATAACCATTTGTGGCTTAGTGATCGCTTTCACGTTCACTTTTATTATAGAAATGACACTGTGAAAGTCCTAATTGGTCCTCATTGAGTTCTAAAATTAACATCGAGAGTTAAAATGTCCAGAATATAATGCACCTTTTCTTAAAACACATGTGGGCTTGTGAGATAGAGAAGAACGTTTTTTATTTATTTTTTGTTTAATTAGTGCCCTCATTTTCTTCCAGTTGCTTTTCTTTACATCTGTGTCTGATAGGAGTCTGGATGTACTACTCACTTTTCCATTAGTTCCTATAAGAACATCATTCTACACTAAAATATTGCATAAATGTGCACATTTGAGGCCTGCAATTAAAACATGCTTACTGTTGCACTGATGATTTGCCTGCTAGATTGGAATCCAGCTCCAGTTCAGAATCTTACTCAATGAGCACAGCCAACAGGAGTTAGAAGTAAGGAATCTCTTACCTCTATAGCAGTGTGAGCCTGAACAGAGAAGGGCAGAAGGACTTCAACTTTGTATTATTTCATCAATTCTTTTCCAAAATTATGATTTCAAAGGTCGAATTTCAAGCCATACTCATTTAAAAGCACACAACTTTCCAACTCTAATGGTTAATTATGTAATAATTAAAATTAACTGAACCTACAACTAAGACCTAAAAACTGATGTTTGAAATTAAATCTAAAAGTTTATGGATCTGAGTGAGCCATTTTGGACAGCTGAATACTCCAGTATTGTCCCGCATTCTTAGTTTTGAAAGTTGAACTAAATAACTCCTTCTACAGAATGGACATAGGAAGGAACCAAATGCTGTAATTCCCACTTTAACATTACAAAGTTGGACAGGTTTATTACAATTATTTAGTCTAACCCCTGCTACACATACCCCAACACCACCAATAACTTAAGACTGAAAAATCTCTTAAAATCTCCTTGAAGCTGAAGCCTCTGCAGTCCCCTGCCCACCTTGAAAAAGTTCCTCAAATAGCATTTATCAGTCTATTTCTAGGAATAAACTCAAGTTAAGAAAAAAGTGCTCTTCTGTTATTTAACAACCATTGATGAACTATTCAGCTTTCTAGATAATATTTCCTTCCTTAAATTATAATTATTAGTCTCCAAACAAGGAAACTATATAGGAGGAACACGAATAATGGAAATCCTCACTTCAAGTTAGACATTCCAACACCTTTACGAATGGCTAAAGCATATCAAAGTTAGACAATACACCTGGAGTCTGCTCAATTTTGAATTACAGAATAAGGGCTGTGAACTCAAAAACCCACAAACTAATATTGTAATTTTTATATTTTGAGGACACGTAGTTCGGATTTTTTGTGAAAGTATTACAATTGTTAAGTTATAAAAATAAAAGCAGTGATTATTGAAAAAGATAGCATAATGTTCCCAATTATCATTTTAATATTATTTCGTTAATTTTTACAAAACATTTAGTAAAGATATCACAGGAGGACAGTTTTTCACAAAAACCATTATGTCAAAATTCTTTCTGGGGATCATATGTCTAAGATTTTTGCAAAGAAAAAAAGCTTCCAATCTTCCAAAAATCTTCACCATTTATACAGTTAAATATCTTAAAGATTACTTTCTTGCCAATAATTTCCCTTAAAAGAAAATATTAATTGTAAAATAACATTTTATGCTGCAATTTGATATATGCCAATTCTATGTTTTCTTCATAGTGTTTTCAAATGAGCTGTGTAACAAACAGACAATTTCTTTGGGCAGAATAACTGCAGTTTAAGATACTACTGTCCCTCAACTGAGCCACAGAAGTAACTTAACACATCTGACTTTCAAATGAACCAGACTAAAAGTACTCAAATGATTTCAGTTTTGCACAGAACAACTTCCAGAAAAGACAATGTAGCTGGGGAGGCCACATCTTCTCTCATGGAGGATACATACATAATTAATTTTCCCAAATTTTCACCAAAATCAACCTGTTGCCTTATTTTTCAAAAAACAGCTCAAATATATGCTTTTCCTATCTCTTAGAATTATTTTTTTTTCTGTTCTACTGATGGACATAAAATAGAACACAAGGAAATGGCCACGTGCAGTCATTTTATGAGTAACATCATTTGTCATGTGTCCAAAGTAAAATAATATCTATAGAATTACAAAGTATATACATCAGTAATGACTGGAAGAGTCAGATTTTTCCTAAATTTTAAAGGAGAGAGAAGATAAAGCAATGGCTTTCCAGAGTGGCTATTGCTTTCTCACTTTTTTTTTTTACTTTTTTTCAGTGTGTGAAGGTCCCAGTTTCAGTAGGTTTCTGCTGTCTAACAGAAAGCCTGACAGTATGGAAGACTGAGCCCCAATTCAAAAATATTTGACGAAAACTGTCTAGCATAGCTTGACCTTGTTGTATCACCCTTTTCTTTTTTTTTCCCCATCTGAATTTTCTGATTTTTTTTTCATTTTTCAGAACAAATACCTGATCTTAACTGAGCCTTCAGATCAGCCTTTTCCTTTTCTTTTTTCTTTTTCCAGAAGTCCCAGAGCAGTGCGATATTTCTTTTGACCTAGAACAAGAGTAAAAGAGGTTACTCACGAATAACGGTGTATGCATTGGTGCTTAGAATACCGTGTCTCTTGCTGTCCTATAAAATTTTATTAAGCATGGTGAATGACAAATTTGAATGGCCACTGTGGGATGAATACCTTATGTTTCAGCCATGATCTGAAACTCTTTCATTTAATTTGGGGGTGGTGTCCTAGTATGCCATTCAATCTCATGGAGCATTTCCAAACTGAATCCTTTAAAGAAAGGTGAGGGACCACACCACAGGACAAATGTTGAAAGTGGTGGTGTCTGGTAGGCCTGAAAAGTGAGCAAAGCTTTCTGGAGAGGGCAGAGGAAAGCAGTGACCATCACTTACAAAATATACACTGAAGAAAACAAAAGGTTGGACAAACCTAATGGAGTTAAAATTAAAATATGCACACATACAATGAATCTTATTTTCTTCTTTAATAGAATAATTTGATTAGAAATATACTTCTAAGGGACTAGTAAAAACTCTACTGTGCAAATGCATCAAGATCTGCCTGCCTTCCAAGCTGCTGAGGTCCTGAAAATGTACTTTTTCAACTTCATGCAATTTGAAATTAGTATATTGATTTCATATTTCTTTTGTTAGACTGTTTGTGTGTTTGCGGTGGCCTGACCTTGGCCAACTGCCGACAACCCCACCCAGTCACTCCCTCGCTCCCCGCACCTCAACAGGGCAGGGGAGAGAGTAAGATGAAAAAGTTCATGGATCGAGATCGAGATAAAAATGGGGAGATCATGTACCGGTTACCTCAGGGGAAAAAGAGACTCGTCTTTGGGAAACTCAGTGTAATTTACTGTCAATTAAAATAGATTTAGGTAGTGAGAAACAAAGACAAAATTAAAACGACACCTTCCGGCCTTCCTGCCATGCTCACCTTCACGCCTTCTTTCCAGACTCCTCTACCCGAACCCCTCTGCACCGAGGCGGGAACTGCGGTCGGCCCACACCAGCTCCTCTCTGCCGCCCCCGCCCTCTCACGCTGTTCCCCTGCTCCGGCGGGGGCTCTCCACAGGCCGCAGCCCCCTCAGGAGAATCCACCTGCTCCGGCGGGGGCTCCCCACAGGCCGCAGCCCCCTCAGGAGAATCCACCTGCTCCGGCGGGGGCTCTCCAGGGAATCTCCGCGGGGGACGCGGCCAGAGCCCCTCCTCCCGCTCTGCCCTCGGGGCTGGCAGGGCTGTTCCTCACACTTTTCCCCTCACCGCCGGCCAGCCTCTGCCCGTTCTTAGCGGCACTTTCCGTGAGGCGCCCGCCCGTGGCTGAGGCGCTCAACCGTGCCCGGCGCCGGGGCAGCCCGCCCTGGCCTGGCCTCACAGAGACCCTTGCAGCCCCGCGCCTGCTGCTGGGCCCGGTACAGTATTATTTTGATAAGAATTGTTTCAAAACGTTGGTTGGGGAGTATATGCACACCCGCACACAAACATATATATTGACGCAAACATATATATTGCTTGAAAATACCAATTTTCATGAAATACGGGCTGTAGAATTACTGATCGTTGGGAAATTAGAGTAGTTTTCAACATCCTAAATGTTGAAAACCCTCATCAGATTTTACAGTGGCTTTACTCCAGAAGCCTCATATGCAAAAAGCCACTTTTGCTGTGCCAGCAGGGAAGCACCAGAGCTTTCTCACCAAAGAGGTTTACCTTAGTGGAAATTCAAGAGATTTTTAACAAAATTGTTTTGGAGGATACCTTCCTGTCCTGGTTGCGGTGGGGATAGGGTTAACTTTTCCTGGTATTCCATGCCATGTGAGCCACGCCCACCCTGAGCTGCCGGGGGAGGGGGCAGGAAGTTGCTGCTTAAAAGCGGGCTGGGGTGGCCCGGGTCCGGCCGGCGAGCGGCGAGTGGCGGGGGAGCGGCGGTTCCGTAATCGCGTTTGTATATTCCCCTATCCGTGTTGTTGTTGTTGTTTGCCTGTTCCCTTTGCTGTTCTGTTAAACTGCCTTTGTCTCAACCCAAGAGTCTTGCCTTTTCTTACGATTCTTCCTGTGTTAGGAAGGCACGAGCGAGCGACATGTGGTTCTTTGTTGCCGTCTGAGGCTAAACCACGACAGTCCTTTTTGGCGCCCAACGTGGGGCTCGAAGGGTTGAGATAACGACAGAATCCAACCAGAACGTGGAAAAAACGGTTTTGGTTTTTTTTGTATGCATTTATTTTATTAGGTAAGTAGTCACTGGTCATCATGTTGCTTGGTTTGTTCTCATGGCTGTGTTACATAAATTCCTATATGGCTTATGTACTCCCTGCGATGCTGTTTACCATGTCTGGAACAGGGATGAGGATTATCATTCTGCTGTCCTGTGCGATATCTGTTTATGATATGATAACATCACTGTTCAGGTGGCTGTTTTGGGGTGTTTATGTGGTTTTGCTGTCCTGTCCGTACATTGGACACCGTCTTTCAGAATTTGTTAATAATTTCCCCAGCCCTTTTGCCTCCCTTTTCACCTTCGGGTCAGGTATGACAGCTTTTGAGAATTTTGAATATCCTTGGGATACTCAAACTAGCGTGTTCCTAGTGCTATGTCTCCTGAATACGTTCCAGGTCTTGTTTAGGGTTACACGACTATTTAAGACTACCACCCGGAGATCTGCTCCGAGGCTGGATAGTCAGGGGTGGCACGGCATGTGGGAGAGCATGGGCAGGTACCTAGAGAACTACTCACCTCCAATGGTCTGGGACTTCACCCCTGAACAATTACAGGACCCTGATAAAGTGGTAGAATATTTGAAGGGAAAATGCTGTGGCTATTCTAGAGAGGCACAACTCACCGCGCTGTGCTGGGCCCTGGCCAGTATCTACCAGGCACTGCTCAGAATTATGCAGCACCCTCAAGGGGAAGAGATGGAAACCAGACCGGCGGCGCCTGCGGCTGCTGCAGCCCCTGCGGCGGCCCCTGCGGCGGCCCCTGCGGCTGCTGCAGCCCCTGCGGCGGCCCCTGCGGCTGCTGCAGCCCCTGCGACGGCCCCTGCGGCTGCTGCAGCCCCTGTGGTAGCCACTGCCACTGAACCAGGGAACCAACCCGTGCCGGTATCAGTTGCCCCCATACAAAAGAAGAAGTACACAAAGAAATCAGTTCGCTTAGTAAGAGATGATGATGAACCAGGGCCATCACGAGAGCAGGAGGAAGAGGCAGAACCAGAGATAATTACTCGATCCCTATCCTTGAGTGAGCTGCGGGATATGCGAAAAGATTTTAGCCGACTTTCAGGCGAGCACATTGTCACCTGGCTGCTCCGGTGCTGGGATAATGGGGCCAGTAGCCTGGAATTAGAGGGTAGGGAGGCCAGGCAGCTGGGATCCCTGTCTAGGAAAGGTGGCATTGACAAGGCGATCGGGAAAAAGACCCAAGCCCTCAGCCTCTGGAAACGACTCCTGTTAGGCGTGAGGGAGAGGTACCCCTTCAGCGAGGATGTTGTATGTCAGCCAAGCAAGTGGACTACCATGGAAAGAGGTATCCAGTACCTGAGAGAATTAGCCGTGCGGGAGATGATTTATTATGACTTGGACAATGCAGACTTACCCACAGACCCTGATGAGGTGCGATGCACAAGGCCCATGTGGCGGAAGTTTGTACGGAGCGCACCATCGTCATATGCCAACTCCCTGGCAGTAATGGAATGGAAAGGTGAAGAGGGACCAACGGTGGATGAGGTAGCTGGCCGGCTCTGGCGATATGAAGAAAGTCTCTCTTCCCCCCTTGTCTCAGCTGTGGAGAAACTGTCGCGGAAGGTCCAGCAACTTGAAGAGAATATGTTCTACTCCCCACCTGCATGGGCCAGCATCTCAGCTATTAGAAGCAGGCATTTCCCCACTCAAGAGAGAGAGTACGGAGGGTACACACCACGAGGCACCCTGTGGTTCTACCTGCGGGACCACGGAGAGGACATGAGGAAGTGGGATGGACAACCTACTTCGATCCTGTGGACACGGGTACAGGAGTTGCAAGGAAGGACAACCACAAAAGGGGATCCCTCCAGGAAAAGTGCCGCCCCAGTTTCCAGTGGGCCGTTCCCCAGACAAAGCAGAAGGCCTGATCTTGCTTCTGATCCTCTTGAAGGAACTTCCAAGTCATTTATGCAAGAAGTGAGTAATGGATACTATGACCAGTATTAGGGGGGCCCTGCCTCCGGCCAGGTGGAGGAAAGGGACAACCGGGTTTATTGGACGGTGTGGATTCGATGGCCTGGCACATCAGACCCACAGGAGTATAAGGCTCTAGTGGACACGGGTGCGCAGTGTACTTTAATACCATCAAGCTATAGAGGGGCAGAACCCATTTGTATTTCTGGGGTGACAGGGGGATCCCAAGAGTTGACTGTACTGGAGGCAGAAGTGAGCCTAACTGGGAATGAGTGGCAAAAGCATCCCATTGTGACTGGCCCAGAGGCTCCATGCATCCTTGGTATAGATTACCTCAGGAGAGGGTATTTTAAGGACCCAAAAGGGTACTGCTGGGCCTTTGGCATAGCTGCTTTGGAGACAGAGGAAGTTAAACAGTTGTCTGCCTTGCCTGGTCTCTCGGAGGATTCTTCTGTTGTGGGGTTGTTGAGGGTCAAAGAACAACAGGTGCCGATTGCTACCACAACGGTGCATCGGCGGCAGTATCGCACTAACCGAGACTCTCTGATTCCCATCCATGAGCTGATTCGTCAACTAGAGGTTCAAGGAGTGATCAGCAAGACTCGCTCACCCTTTAACAGTCCCATATGGCCGGTGCGAAAATCTAATGGAGAGTGGAGGCTAACTGTAGACTATCGTGGTCTGAATGAAGTCACGCCACCGCTGAGTGCTGCTGTGCCGGACATGCTAGAACTCCAGTACGAACTGGAGTCCAAGGCAGCCAAGTGGTATGCCACGATTGATATAGCGAATGCATTCTTCTCAATCCCTTTGGCAGCAGAGTGCAGGCCACAGTTTGCTTTCACTTGGAGGGGCATCCAATACACCTGGAATCGACTGCCCCAGGGGTGGAAACACAGCCCCACCATTTGCCATGGACTGATCCAGACTGCACTGGAACAGGGTGAAGCTCCAGAACATCTGCAGTACATTGATGACATCATTGTATGGGGAAACACAGCAGAAGAAGTTTTTGAGAAAGGGAGTAAAATAGTCCAAATCCTTCTGAACGCTGGTTTTGCTATAAAGCGAAGTAAGGTCAAGGGACCTGCGCAGGAGATCCAGTTTTTAGGAATAAAATGGCAAGATGGACGCCGTCAGATTCCAATGGATGTGATCAACAAAATAGCAGCTATGTCTCCACCAACTAGTAAAAAGGAAACACAGGCTTTCTTAGGTATTGTGGGTTTTTGGAGAATGCATATCCCAGATTACAGTCAAATTGTAAGCCCTCTGTATCAAGTAACCCGGAAGAAGAATGATTTTAAATGGGGTCCTGAGCAACGACAAGCTTTTGAACAAATCAAACAGGAAATAGTCCATGCAGTGGCCCTGGGGCCAGTCCGGGCAGGACAAGATGTTAAAAATGTGCTCTACACTGCAGCCGGGGAGAACGGCCCTACCTGGAGCCTCTGGCAGAAAGCACCAGGGGAGACTCGAGGTCGACCCCTAGAGTTTTGGAGTCGTGGATACAGAGGATCCGAAGCCCGCTACACTCCAACAGAAAAAGAGATATTGGCAGCATATGAAGGGGTTCGAGCTGCTTCGGAAGTAGTTGGTACAGAAGCACAGCTCCTCTTAGCACCTCGACTGCCGGTGCTGGGTTGGATGTTCAAAGAAAGGGTCCCCACCACACATCATGCAACCGATGCTACATGGAGTAAGTGGATTGCACTGATCACACAGCGAACTCGAATGGGAAACCCCAGTCGCCCAGGAATTCTGGAAGTGATCATGGACTGGCCAGAAGGCAAGGATTTCGGAATGTCACCAGAGGAGGAGGTGACGCGTGCAGAAGAGGCCCCACCATATAATAAACTGCCAGAAAATGAGAAGAAATATGCCTTGTTCACTGATGGGTCCTGCCGTATTGTGGGAAAGCATCAAAAGTGGAAGGCTGCTGTGTGGAGTCCTACACGACAGGTTGCAGAAGCCAGTGAGGGACAGGGTGAATCGAGCCAGTTTGCAGAGGTGAAGGCTATTCAGCTGGCTTTAGACATTGCTGAGCGAGAAAAATGGCCAGTACTTTATCTCTACACTGACTCATGGATGGTGGCAAATGCTCTGTGGGGGTGGTTACAGCAGTGGAAGCAGGGCAACTGGCAGCGCAGAGGCAAACCCATCTGGGCTGCTGACCTATGGCAAGATATTGCTGCCCGGATAGAGAATCTGGTTGTGAAAGTACGCCATGTAGATGCCCACGTACCGAAGAATCGGGCCACGGAGGAACATCAGAACAACCAGCAGGTGGATCGGGCCGCTAGGATTGAAGTGGCTCAGGTGGATCTGGACTGGCAACATAAGGGTGAACTATTCATAGCTCGGTGGGCCCATGACTCCTCAGGCCATCAAGGGAGAGATGCGACATATAGATGGGCTCGTGACCGAGGGGTGGACTTGACCATGGACACTATTGCACAGGTCATCCATGAATGTGAGACATGCGCTGCGATCAAACAAGCCAAGCGTTTGAAGCCTCTTTGGTATGGAGGGCGATGGCTGAAATACAAATATGGGGAGGCCTGGCAGATTGATTATATCACACTGCCACAAACCCGTCAAGGCAAGCGCTATGTGCTCACAATGGTGGAAGCAACCACTGGATGGCTGGAAACATACCCTGTGCCCCATGCCACTGCCCGGAACACTATCCTGGGCCTTGAAAAGCAAGTCCTGTGGCGACATGGTACCCCAGAGAGAATTGAGTCGGACAATGGGACTCATTTCCGAAACAGCCTCATAGACACCTGGGCCAAAGAGCATGGTATCGAGTGGGTGTATCACATCCCCTATCACGCCCCAGCCTCTGGGAAGATAGAACGATACAATGGACTGTTAAAAACTACACTGAGAGCAATGGGTGGTGGGACTTTCAAACACTGGGATATGCATTTAGCAAAAGCTACCTGGCTAGTTAACACCAGGGGATCTAACAATCGGGCTGGCCCTGCCCAATCAAAATTTCCACGTACTGTAGAAGGGGATAAAGTCCCCGTAGTGCACATGAAGAATATGCTAGGGAAGACAGTCTGGGTTAGTCCTGCCTCAGGCAAAGGCAAACCCATCCGTGGGATTGCTTTTGCCCAAGGACCTGGGTGCACTTGGTGGGTGATGCGGGAGGATGGGGAAGTCCGATGTGTACCTCATGGAGATCTGATTTTGGGCGAGAATAGCCAATGAATCAGATTGTGTGCTGTTAATTGCTATAATTGCTATCAGTTGTACTACAAGTAAGGCACAGGGATGATGGGATAAGAACTGATCTCAGCAGCCGGCGCCCAGCAGTTTCCTCAAGATCTACATCTTCAGCCCACGGACTGCGTGCATGAGCCACACCAGGTGCACCAGTCACAAGCTCCGAAAAAAAATACAGCATGCAACAGACCAGCACCACCCAGCATCTCACCTGCCCTGAGAGACTGTTCTAACAGATGGAGCCCAAAGCCGTGGATTAAAAGAACTCAACGGACACTTTGGAGGGATGACCCATAAACTAAGGGCATTATATATGTGTGTGTATATATATATATATATAACAGGGGAAAGTGGTGGCAATTCATTGGAACCTGCTGGGCATGGCATAGATGGTATGGAATAAGGGGTGGATAATGTCCTGGTTCCGGTGGGGATAGGGTTAACTTTTCCTGGTATTCCATGCCATGTGAGCCACGCCCACCCTGAGCTGCCGGGGGAGGGGGCAGGAAGTTGCTGCTTAAAAGCGGGCTGGGGTGGCCCAGGTCCGGCTGGCGAGCGGCGAGCGGCGGGGGAGCGGCGGTTCCGTAATCGCGTTTGTATATTCCCCTATCCGTGTTGTTGTTGTTGTTTGCCTGTTCCCTTTGCTGTTCTGTTAAACTGCCTTTGTCTCAACCCAAGAGTCTTGCCTTTTCTTACGATTCTTCCTGTGTTAGGAAGGCACGAGCGAGCGACACGTGGTTCTTTGTTGCCGTCTGAGGCTAAACCACGACACTTCCCTACCAGACAGTGGCATGGAGAGGATGATCAGCCATTTTCTGTGTCAAAGGGAGCCTGGTCAGTGCCTTTGTATTCAGTCCCCAGTACCATTAGGGGATGCATAGCCTCATGTTTCTTTAGACTTCCTCAGCCACCACATACAAATTTCTGTTTCCTCATGAAAGTTATATTATTTTAAATCTGAAATAGTGAAGAAGTTCCACAGCACTTGGACCTTCTCATATCTTTTTATCTGATAGTTGCTTAACCTATAATAAAATTGGTTATCTACAGGAATAGCTTGTTACTCAACGATGCTTGATACCAGCGTGAGTAAGAAAGACAGATGCTGTACAAAATGCAATGCATTTCATGATAACATCAGCAAACACAGCATACCTCTGAAATTGTAGCACAATTACTTTACAGAAACGCTGAAATGTATACGGAGCAGATGAAGACATACTAAGCATGCTAAAATAGCTAGAGTTTGCTTTGTCTGAAGAGAGCATCTGTAACAGCTTAAACCTGGCATTGCTTTGCAGGTAGAAGAACAGAACCTGTCTGCACTGCTGTAGGACAGAGCTCTGTCCTACACTGACCTAAGCAGAGGCATTAGAGGTCATGGAAGTGTTGTTTGTCTTAATGTTTGAATCTGGTCTGTATAGTCTGAAGACGCAATGAAGGTAAGGCTGCTTACACACTATTTTCAGTTATTTTTCAGCACAACAGATTTAATGATGTAAGAGTGAATTAACTGTCTCGCTTCCCCATACTCTCTGTTAATAGAAGATACTTCAAATTGCACTTGAGAAATAGGACAGACCAGATTTATTGTTCCCTATGGAACCTTAATTCTGCTGCCCTGTATATCCATTCTGTCCACTGAATGAAGCGGAAGTCGCATGGACAAAATAGGAAATAAAAATACTGCCAAGGACTCTTACAGTTAAGACACGCTTCCTGATAACAGGATGGTTGGCATATGCCTATATGAATCACCAGTAAGAGCACCACCGTACAATTAGCATACATACCCTTAACTTTACTTTGGAAAAAAACCCCACTTTTTTAATTAAAAAGTTTAGTACTCTTGCATGTGAAGTAGGTTGTACAAGTTGTAATTAATTATTCAAACATGCATTTCTATTGCATATCTCTTTTAATAATTATTTTGAAACTTCTTACACACATAGCCTTTTCTGTACAGAACACACTCACAGGTGTGAAGGCCTCCAGTATACTTGTGACCAGCACAGAGGAGCAAGGCACTTACTGGGGCTGTTTGAAGTGTGTCAGCCTCACTTTTACATAGCAGATCCTCCTCAGGATTAGGTTTCTGCACAATCTAGGAGATGCACAGTTCTATCTCCCCTCTCTCTACTACTCCGCTCCCCCCCAAGGGACTGTTTTGTTCAATATTTATTGCTTTCTGACTTAGATGGTCAGCAGAAGCCATCTCGCTGGTTGTGCTGCCACATACCAATCCCTTTGGCAGTTAGTGGTTGCTATTAGGGTCACTATCACCTTCAGATCTCCCGTCTCAAATGTGTTACAAGGATGAAAAACTGGAAACAGTTCAATTGTTTGTTTGTGTCTTTACAGCACATACCTGAACCATCAGAACAGGGCAGATGCAGTCCAGGGCTTTTAGGCACACAAGTAATTTTGTGACAATTATCTTTTACCCTGTTTTCCCAGTGCATAACAGAATCATCTAATGAGTTAGAGCTGAGCAGTTGTGAAGGTTTTGCTTAACTGAATGGTACTTTTGGGTAGGCTTCACCCCATGACCTGTGGCTACTTCCATCAAAGCCAAAGATGGCTTTGCTCATTTCCATTTTTACAGGTCATCAAAACCTCTGAATGCATTTCTAAAACGAAACAAGGACTAGTCAGGACATTTAAAGAGGTAAAATATACCTGAAAAAAAGTTTTATTGATGTAGATATGCGTGGATCTTTGGACTTCTAGCCAAGGTGAGATTCAATTAAACCAACAATAGAAGAAGAGTACTGGCTGTTACTATCCTGACTGATTGCTTTAAAATACTCGCAAAGGGACAGGAGAGTCTTTTCAAACAGTAGTAGTAAGTGAAGACTAGAGAATAGGGAATGTCCCCTTGTAGTTGGAGGAGTGATTGCCACCAACTGTAGTTCTGAATGGCACATCAAAGCCAAAGCAGAAACAACAATAGTATCTCTTTCACTCACAAAAGAAAAAAATTTCCAGTACTTGTTAGATTTTTCGCAAACAAACAAGAATTTGCAATTACAGGGAAAAAACCCGATTTTTAGAACTGACTGAGTTTAAATAAAATAAATTTATATATTTACAAAGATGATTTTAAAGGATTATTGCTGATCTGCTGAAGCCTGTTGGATTCTACGAACTTAGTCGTCAAGGTTTTCTCACTTTGAATTATAAGCATCATAATTGTATATTCTGAACCCAGAAGAGCAAATCTAGATGGAACTAAGTCATTAACCTGAAGGATATGGCTGATTTTTCTAAACATCTATTAAAAAACATTACGAGTACTTGTTTATCTGCACTTCTATAAGCTCTCAGCATTGATTCTATTTATTCTTCTGCATCTAATTACTTTGCATAATGATATGTTTATACTACTGGCAATCTCCTCTTTAAGAGTGGAATTATGCATACGGTATCCATATAGATCTGATCAAAACTGAAAAGGGTAATACATATATTATTATAAGTAAAACTTTTTCAAGGGAAAAAAAAAGCTTCGTAAAGCATTTAAAAAACTCACCATCTTTCAAGGAATAATGATCACATCTTTTATGAGTTGGACATTGTTTCTGAATATTCATTTAAAATAGTGATGAAATCCTGACTGTCTTGTGGGAATTTTACTATTCTTCCCAGTAGCATCAGAGATTCCTCTTGAATTCTTCAGCTGAGTTTATGTTGTCCTTTTTGTTCTAGAGACAACCCTCGAAATCTTGTGAAGACAAGATTCAGGTAAGATTTCCAGTGTCTTCAGATTGCATCCAGACCCTGTATATGGTAAGGGCAACCTTTTCTGTGTTGTGCTATTTTCTTTTGGTAAAGGTATTATCAAATTAAAAAAATACATATATAGTAGTGAAGTGAAGATAACAGGAAGGAAACAGAGTTCGTTATATTCTTATTAAGATCAAAAATGAAAATGAGGGAAGGTTCAGGACATTTAAATTTGTCTCAACCAGTTCTCATGTCCTTCATTTAATTAGTTATGGGAAGCACTTTACTTTGTGGTTTACAAATAATTTTCCTGATGTTCATGTTCTGTGGCAAAAGCTAATAGGTCTAGCCATCTCCACTATATTCTGCTTTATTCCAGGATTTGGCTACAAACTCACTTTAGATTCTTTTTCCCTGTAATCACATTCTTTTATTCATTCATTCTTCCTTCCTCTCACTGAAAGTTTGTGCACTCTTAAAGGTGAGGAAATGTCTTTCCCATAGTTGATGATGTCGTTCTCCATTGAAATTAATGCCAGTTGCATATGATAATGTAATTCCGAGTAAACTCATTGAAGTTGAGTGCAGTTTAGTATTTTGGCAAATACAACAGTCATTTATCATCTCTGGGATGAGTCTGGTATCAGCACATGAATTCCTTTTCAGGTTGCTCTTAGGCCAGTTCAACAGGTGGCCGACATGAATTGGCATTACAAAGCAAAGAATGGAAAGATCACATCTGATCCTAACAAAAGTCAGTTACGTAACTCAGAAATCAGTCCATCACACCGATAGGAATAGAGAAAGGAGAAGTAAAAGCTTTATTCGGGCATGCAAAGACTTCGTTGTGAATTTTGCTCAATACACCACACAAGCAACCTGTGACATTATATGTTTATGTTATTCTGTTTCTGTCATGCAACATACCTGTGTTTTCAAGAACAAAGACTGCTTTGCAAACAGAAGTGCTGAAAAAAAGGCTGGTTCCTGTTCACCGGCTGAGCAATAATGTGGTCTTTAGGATTATCAGTGATTACTTTCTGAATTTATTTTGCAATGCAGGCCTGACCAAGCCATTCTGGTAGCACTTACTTTATTATTAAAAGGAAAAAAAAAACTATAAAAAGGTATCTGAAAATAATAATTGAAGATCTAAAGTATATCATAGGGTTTATCACTCTTTTTTCATTCCTCCCTGTTGATTTGTCAGGCAAGGGAATATGGTAACTGGTGATTTGACTGTATTATAGGCAGTTTATGTGAATGAATATAACACATTTATTTTTGAGGTATAAATTTAAATACTCATCTTTAAGAGTTAATAGACTAATACTGAAGTTTATCACTCAAACCTGTATTCCTTTTAGGTCCATGAATTTGCTTCAGCTGCTTGTTAACTGGTAATGGGTTTTTCACAGAAAGTTAAAACAGTTTGCAGTTAAAATACTAGTAACAGTGAAGATATGAAAAAAAAAAGAAAACTAGGAGAAAACTGTACTTTCTTTTAAAGAATTATGAAATTGTACAGAAACTTCATACAGAAAAGCTAGTGTCTTTTATACTCTAGATGTGATTTAGCTTTGGAAAGAACATGTCAGGAACTGTGACTAATAATTTGCTACATATCTGCGACCTTTATAACTGGGGACAACGTTTCTTTCAAAATATATTTTTTTATAAATACATAAGTGTATAGTGTGGAATAAGTTGGAGCTGGTGTAGAATTTTTTCCCGGTGGTTTTCATAACTTGTCATATCTCAAATTTTTAAAAAGACATTTTCATATTTTGTTACTTATTAATGCTAATATAAATAATAATACACTAAAAAATCAACACAAATCCAAACATCCATATTTCTGATGTTTTGTTTTCAAGAAAAACTCCAAACTTTTTTGCCTTCCTTACTGCACCAGAGCTTACAGTTTCATTTTACAGCAGTACTTAAGTTTATATTCTGTATATGTATTCAAAGATTTTTTGTTGTTAACATGAAATTGAGTTTGAACTAAATCCATTCAGTATAAATGAATTTTGTCTATGTGAGGGAATGGTAGATGTATATGTAAATGTTCTTGTACTGAATCCTTGCTGAGAAATTTGTTCTCCATTCTATATACTTAATTGGTTTCTGCATCACAGAAGTATTCCATATGTTAAAGTATGAGGAGTTCGCTTTAATAGATATGTTGTTTAGTGTAACAGTTACTATCGTTGTTGTGTATGAATAAGAACTTGTTCAATTTCAATGTTTAAACGGTATTTAGCCAGCTTAAAAGAAGAACTGGGGGCTGAGAGTGGGGAAGCTAACAGAATTATCTAGCTGTGATAAGATAAAAGGAGACACTTGTTTTCATTCCTGATAGTCATTCCTTCATTTTCACATTTACTAGCAGTCATCAATCATTTTTAATGTTTCTGTGAACAATATAAAAATGAGTTGGCCTCATGTTCTGTGGAAAATGAACGGAAGTGCCAACCTGTTTTTAACACTTCATAAGGCATTTTACTATGGCATTAAATTTCTCCAAACCTAGCTGAAGATTAACCATCTCTTCTTTGTGGCACATTTTAGACCATGCAAATTCAAGAAGATTATGGCCATAATATTCTATTAGTGGATATCAAAAATTAATTCATATCTCTCAAATTTATTCAGAGGACACATGTCCACTTACGTTCTGCCAAGGTCATTCTACCATGCAGTGTTCAACTTGCATGAAGACAAAACAATTATTTGTGCAGATAGAGATATACACAGAACCTGAAGCACAAATCTGCTACATAACCTACTTGGTAACATTTAATTGACTAAAAAGATTAGATTGGTGCTTATGCAAAGGCTGATGTTTATTGTCTCAGCACTCGGCAGCAGATAAATATAACCACACATCTGTTGCATCTTTCTTTCATTCTGTCCATATCGGTCCTCAGTGCTGTTAGTGCCTCAGTGTAATGGTCCTCAGTGCCGTTACTGTAATTGAAAGGCATTAACTTATGTATGAGACCTTAAATGTGTATCAGTTATACAGTGGGAAATGAGGTGCTGTTAGCTGTCATGTTAAAATCTGGAAAAACGTGACCTCGACAGCATCTTAAAATTACCGATGTGACAGCTAAGAAACCTAAGACCGGTCTTCAGCAATAGCGTGCCTGGAAACAATTCCAAGAGCACGCTCAAAAAAGTTTTCGAAAGCCTTGTTCGTGATGTGACTTGGTTTATCAGTATCTCAGTGTCCTCAAATTCTGGACAGCTGTGTTTAAGTGTCACCTGGTTTATTTAGTGCTTTAAAGTGCTGTCTCTATCAAAAACTAGTAATGAGCTGAATTCTCTGTCTATGCTAATGAGTTTTTACAATGAACGGATCTAGAATTATGTGCCATGGAAACTTTATGTATTTAAAGCTAAAGGAAACTCAAAAGTGATGAAGAGCTCTTTCAACTACCAGTCTGCCAGGGAACGGCAGGTGGGCATGTGTGACCATGTTCACAGCCAGACCAGGTGACGAATCATCCTAGGTCTGCTCAGTGAGAAGATGTATCATAAAGGCATCCTTATCTAACAGTGATGGAAACTTTGACGGACAAGTGTCCGTCAGCAAGGGAGAGCTGTTACCTGGTTAAATCAATTAGCAGAATTGTGGTTTAAGAAAATCTTTAAAGCTGTCTTTAATGTCAGTAGCAACTTCAGTAACAAAAGTTAACAAAAGAGTCTATAAAGGAAATCTTTACTCCAGCTCAGATTTCTGCTTCAAGGAAACCAGTGATTAACAATGATACTTGTCAAGATGTTGGACCTCTGCTTCAAAATTATATATTCTGAGTTAACTTGGCTTCAGAATATGTCGAGTGAACAAACACAGAAAACGCCTCAAAGCAAAATCAGAGTGACGCCTGCAGTATCAGAAATGTTCTATAAGGTAGCAAAGCCAGTTCAAGAAGTTCTGGCTCTCTATGTGCCAGCCACTCATTCTCATACTCCCACGACTGTTCATGGCACCTCATTGGGGCAGTGCAGCGTCTGTGGGATTCCATTGTAAACTAGATCAGGAAAATTTTTATTAATAAAAAAGAAAAAACCAGAACTGAAAAAAAGTTAGTTTTATATGGATCATCTAACTATCCAACTCACAGCTGAAATACAAATGTATAGACAATGTTAACCAAATGAAGAACTACATGCGAGAGCAAGAATGAGCAGAGAGGATACTACAAAGAGTAGTACCTATTCGATAACCCCCAAAAGTAACTACAAAGCATACTATGGTTTTTGTTTTGCAATATACCTCTCCAAATATAGTAACTAATTTCTTAAGGCTGTCATTTATTTATTCTAGATTAATTTTACCTTTTGCTTTGTCTCAAAGTTTGTCTAAAATTAAGAGGGATCTCACTGTAGCAGGGAAACTGTTTTTTCTCAGGTTTTGTCAGGGGATTGTTACATCCACCAGATTGTAGCAATTTATATTTGCAGTGCCAAGCACACAGCATACAGTCCCTGCGAGTTTTTAACTGTTCCTCCATAATTCTGATTGCAGAGAGGATCTCCTAGTGACTTGCATTAGTCAGAAACTCTTCAGTGTGTTGTACTATGTACTTTAAGGCACAGGCCTCAGATTTGGAATTGTGACAATCAGTCCTTCCCTTCCTAGGATTTTCCTGTTCTTCCCTTTATCACCTTCCCAAATAGGTACACAAATTACAAAACAGAGAGGCTATTATAGCACAGGATATTATACTTCCAGGAAGCTGTTAGCCTTTGTGCTAGGATACCTGATACAGGCATGGGCAAATCCTCTTTCCCCAAAACTCTAAAGACTTTTAAAAAAAAGTCCAAGAGGGGGCTGAAGTAGCTTCAGGAGCCTCTGAGCTTGGAGTTTATGAACTTCCAAAGCCTTGTGAACAAACAGTGCATGAAAGAGGGCCCAGACAGAGAAAAGCTAGGTGAGAACTCTGTACTTTTTTGATGAAGGAAGCTTGTATTTATGTTCTGAAAAATATGAATCTTTTTCTTTCCCTGAGGAGTCAGGTCATTATCAGAAAGACGGTTGTTTTTTCTTTAAAGCGCATTATTTTATTCCTAGTCAAACACTATGTATAAGCAGTGAGAGATGGTTCATTAGAGAAAAGCTAGAATACATTATTTGGGATTGATAGGTTATTTATTACATGGTGATTAATTGGAATAATTTTTACATCAAAATTTTAATTTACACTTCTCTAAAGCTGTTGATTTAAAGGTGACTTTAGCATTCCTCGGTTAGCTATAGCTCTTTGCAAATAGTAAATCTGTAGGATAGTCTTTGTGTTTTTCATGAGTTAGCTTGCACACCAAACTCCTATAGAAATATATCTACACAAAGACCATTCCCAGTGTGATATTTCTCCAGCACTAACAGTAACCATAATGTATGTACAGTTTGTATACTCAAGTCTTGGGTAAAAGAACTAAGACTTTTAATTTGAGTGGATGATGTTGCCAGATGTCACAAGTTCAGTCCTTGCTGGTGCTATCCTGTCAATATGAGTAAGATGTGCTATAAACTATTTCTGTGTTTATGTATGAATTGATGAAAGTATAGCAATATTGTGCTCAGTGTTATGGTGCGTACCATGACTAAGAGCAAAATAAATTATTTGCCTAGAAAGCTAGAGGCCAAAAGAAAAAGTTAAGTCTTATTTTACTCAGGATTTGAATGACAGAAATATAAAACATCATATAAAAACACTGGGCTGATCCCAGATCTTTGTAGTAGAGATATAGAGGTAGCCTACATAGTACAGATGTAGTGCTGACCATGGAAATACTTCTGTGATCTGTAGTCGTATGTCATTAACTGAATTCTGATGGTGGAGAAACAATTTGGCTAAAAAGTTTTGCCTCTCAGTAAGGTCCTATATAAATGGCAAAAACAGTGTTTTGGTTTGATTTAAGTTAAATACAGGCTGTAATACTTCGAATGCATGGAATATATTTTGAATAGTATGTAACCACATAAGTTAATGCGATTTGAAAAAAGTACTGTTTGCTCCATACAGACTTCAAAGAAGTACTGTACAAGGCTGTGAGGGATTTGAGGATTATGTGGGATTGCTTCATAAATAATTACTCGATTTCTACTTGATATTATTATTATTTTGCTACCACTTAAAATCTCCACAAACATTTACTTGTATATTACATTCATATAAACTTTTTTCGGTATGAATTACTTTTTTTGTATGGAATTGTGTATAGTAGAGTAAGACTAAAAACCTAGCAGAGGTTTTATTTCCCTGAAATTCTTATGATTATTAACAATAACTTTTACAGGTATCAATTGACACTATGTGCGTACTAAATATAAACTAAGGAAACTAAGAGTTAGAAAAAAGGACATGCTAAGCTTGTCCTTATAAAAGAAGGTTATGAATCAGAAAATATATAAAATGTGGGAAGAAAAAACACAGGAAAGAATTATTAAAATGAGAAAATTTTGAAAGCCTTAGTCAAACGGATCTTTGTTTTCAGCAGGGCTTTTGCTTGAATAAAAAGTGAGTAAAAAGTAATCAGAGTCTCAAAATTTAAATTATTGTTGTTAGTATTAACCACAAAAATACAGATAGCAACTTCAGTTTATCCAACATTCTAATTCCTCAAGGGGTAATAGAGTGTCCCACTATGGAGTAAAATCTGATCGAGACATCAGGATTTGGTACATTGACAGAAAATAAAGTGCTTAGCCCTTACGGTGATGAAAGTGATGTGAATATCTAGACCAGTTTTACCTGCCCTGAATACAGGGCTGTATATATGCAATATTGCAAGACAAGAACATTCTGCTTCTAAAACAAGCCATTTTGTATACTTCCAAATGAGCTGTTTACAGCAGAAAGCAGTATGTAAATCATCTTTACCTTGCTGTATAAACCTCCATTTATTTTTAAATCAAAATATTCTTGTGAAACTGTTCTCAAAATGCAGAAAAGAATATCAATTACGTTTCAGCTGTGTTCTCAGGAGCATATTACTGAACATACTGTATGTTACAAAAAATTGATGAGGCAACAACATTAACTTACTGTCCAGAGATCAGAAGCAGGAAAACGCATTTGTTCAATCAAAGAGGAAGCTTACTTTGTCTCTAAATTGATTTCAGAAGTATTTAAATTTGAGTTAAGAATTACTAGCAGTATTTCAGCTGTTCCAAACCTTAGAATATTCTATTTAGATAAGGTGGCTAAGCAAATTAAAACATAAAGGCTAAATTCATTCCAAATTCATAGAACAGTCCTAGAGTCACTGAAAGTGCATTAGAATTAAATTTAGTGCCGACAGATCAAATGGGAAATAATTTGTGCACCAATTAATCAAAAGTGCATTTTAATGTTCTTCCATAGAACATCATGACTGACATCTCATAGAGACAAAGTTACAGATGTAGAAAGAATGGTCTTGGCAACATTTCAACAACTGAAAGGTGTTTCCTCCTCCCCTCATCTCTTCCAAAGTTACTATTATAATCTCTACTCTAGGCAAATACGTCTTCCCCAAAAAGAACGTTTTCCTACCTAATTTCAAGTAGAAACGTTCCAATGTATTTCAACAATGCTCCCTCCACCCTAGGGAGGAAGGGGAAAAAAAGCAGTAGAAGCTGCTTGCCATCTGCTTGTAGCAACTTCCCCTGAATTTTAAAATCGAAAGACAAATACTTACTTTTCACCAATGATATTTAGTTATCATAAGGAAGTTTTGGAGGGGAAAGAGTATGAACAGGACAAAATAACTCCAAAATCTAAGCCTTGTGATGGTTCCTATGTGGTCTGTGGCACTCATTCCCCAGTTCAGCAAAACTGTTTCGCAGTTTCTGCTAGTTGTCAATTTTCCAAAGTTGTATCACTATCCAGTTGCCAAGCTAGCTGGTTTATTTATTTAAAGTAACCTGTAGTTACCCTTTTACATCCCTCAGGGTAGTGTTTGGATGGGCTGTCCTGGAAATGCTGTCAGAGGCATATTTTTCCAAGCATTTTGTCATGGCTTCACCTGCCTCTCTCTGAACATTGAGTAAATGTACCTATGGAGCCCAAATAAGGAAAGTAAGCCTATATGTGTCCCTTACTGTGAGCATATATGTAATATAAAAATATTCTAATATGTGTTCTAATGCTCACAGGCACCATTGATCAGGAAAGTAAGCTTGCCCTTGCCTTCGTTCTCCTTCTGCAATACAAGTAATTGAGTTTCAGGGACCAAATCCAAATGCTGTTAAAGTCAGTGGAAAAATTCCTATTGTCTGCAGTGGTCACAAAATCTATACTGAAATGCTGTAATTCTTTAAGTGGTTTGTTCTGGTGGTGGTAATTAAACTTAATTTCCACTTTCTTTCAATTCATCTTTATTTAAGTTTCTTCCCCCTATAAAAAGTGTCCAAACACATAAAATGGAAGCAGCTGTGTTTTTATTAGAACTATAAAGTATGGTATTAACCAATTAGTAAGAGTGGAAAAACAGAGCAATATTATAGATCTTATTTTGGCAAAAGAAAATGTTTTGGGAAGGTAGAAAAAAGATGGGAGGGTTGCAACTTGAGTTGGAACTAGAAGTAGGACCAATTGCAGGTATCACTTTGGGATCTCAAATTCTATAGATGCATTATCATAAAATACAGAATACTTCTGCTCAGCAGGCAAAAAGGGAGGAAGTTCTCAATACTTTTAACAAGTTGAAACTGATGTATGTGTTTCATGATGTTATAGGATAAATAGGATTGAAAAAGGTTGGCCTGGTCATCTAAGACAAGCGATATGAAATGCTTCATGTTCACAAATAAGAGCTGAAAGCATAAATAACTCTTAGGCTTAGAGAGAAAAAATATATAGAACCATATCCTCAGGTGCAGTAAATTGGTTTTGAAATCAATGGAACTGTGTCTCTAAAGATCTGGCCAAGGAGTTGATTCTTATCATTTTACCCCATTATAAATGATGAAAAACTGTTGAGAAAAATGATTTCACAAAGATAGAAAACTGGTGTAAAGAGAGAATCATTACTAGAGACCTATTCCTTTCCTGGAGGCAATGTAGCACTCAAGTATTTGTATTCGCATGAGTAGTGTCAGTGACTGCAATAGGATTACAAGTGAATCAAGCCAAGCACAAACAAAACTGTTTTCAAGATGAGAACCTAAAAGCCAGTGTTCCCAAATGTTCTGAAGTAATTTTAAAAATTAATTGTGTTACAGATGAAGGCTATACAAATGGCTGACAGTAAGTCCTTATTGTCATTACCATTATCATTAGTAGTGCAGTAGGGAACGGATGGCAGCACAAGGAATCAGGCAAAATGGTATATTAATGTTCAGAGTTGAAATCCACTCACCTTGTTCTTCTCACAGTTGCAGAGATACCACTGCTATTTATGGACATGTTTTCACAGTGGTAAACAGCGTTCTGTTGCTGATGTGTGTTTATGGGTTATGTGGAATGAAATAAACCAATAGAATGTAATATTTTAAAAAATCACAGATGTCTAGGGATTGGTGCCTTACATAAAGATCAGAGCATTTGAATGGGCCTGATAGCAATATATGGAAAATCCAGAGTTTACACCACTGTAACAAACATTCATTTTGATTTGTACAGCTATCAGAAATACCAGATGTTGAAGATTTGATACTAGCTTTTCTGCAGCCACTAGTAGTTTGAACTCTGACTACCAGTATGATGCTTTATGCATGTGTACATTTGGGTGACTGTTATTGGAGGCAAGAATTTTTCACCGACAGGTCTGGATCAACACGATTAGAATGTTCCTCGAGAATATATAAGTTTTGTAAAAAACAGAATTAAAAGTTTTGAAAGCACTTTGTTTAGGAAATAAAGTGTAAATCTTTTTTATTGAAGTGCAGAATTTTGATAAGGCCTTTAGAGTTTTTCTTTTCTTCTAAAAATGTCTTTTCTCTAAGAGATTTCAGCTTCTCATTCAGGACTGCTAATATCTACCTTAATTAAACAAATTAAAACCCAGAATTTGTTATGAGACAAAGATTCTTAGATTTAGCAGGATTCTGGTCCATAATACATATTCGTGAAAGTGGAAAATGTTACTAGAATCCTTCTATTAAGAAGATTGCAGTAATTATATTAGTAATAGTAATAAGTATTCAAGAATAGAAGAAAATAAGATTTTCCACAAATAATCACAAAGTATGCTAGAAGATGATCCTATTGTAAAAAAAAAAAAATTCTCTGAAAAACAAGCACATCATTGCATTCAAATTTAAGCAGACCTACAAACACCAACTGACCATTCCAGTGTAAAAACTGCAACCTGCAAGTTCAAACCCATTGCTACCATCAGTAAACCCTGCTCACAGAAGAACTATCTCAATCATTCTCCACGTGCACACCTCACAATGTGGTACGTTTTGTCCTATGATCCACAGGCTTTTGCAGCTTGGGTGGATGACACTAAAACAATGGCTGTGTACCAGAACATTCTCATTTAGGGAACTGTGATAGGACTAGTTACTAGGAGACGTGTTTTTCAAAGCAATCCCCCCTGTTTAACCTGCTAGTTCAGAGTCTCAAAGGAGACATACAAAAAAACCTTGCAAAACAAACCTAAAATTTAAAATATTTATCTCGCCTGGAAACTAAAACTCATGAACCTGGAAGAGGTGTAGGCTTTTTGGAACACGAGTGCTCGCAGCTACCGAAAAAGATTAGATTTTTTGTTTCTGCTTCAGGCTTGAAGAAGGGCTTGCCTACTCAAAATCATTTCTGTTTCATTCAGATGTGTCAATTCATATCACTAATGCTATCACTTTTCCCTGTTGATCTGGCCTTTTAAAAAACAGTATAGGATACAATTCTAAGAGTCAAATGGGATTTTTAATAAAAATTATGTTTTCATTTCAATGGCAACTTAAAAATATTCTATTGAACACCATGATCTGGGAATCTTTTTTAGTAAGGTGAGAACAACTCAGATTACATCAGTCAGTAATTTCTTATGACTTTTTCGTAAGAAAATACCAATTCATGAAAAACCTCCATTTCTGAGAAGAAAGTAATTTTCAACATATCAAGTGTTTCATTCCAAAAATTAAATATGAATCTTCTTCTCTGATTCTTTTTTGAGGTGAAAAGGTCCCAATTTTGATTATCAGATCAGTTTAAAATTTAGCTTCAATATGGTAAAATATTTTATAAGAAGCACATATGGATTAAAAAAAAAAAGTTTTATTGTCCCAAAGTGAAGTCTGTCTGTTTCTACATGTGATTATTTTCAAATGTTAGTAATTGAAGCCCCCTAGGAATTACTGTTCAACATGGAAACCATTCTCTTGTATTTCAGACATGAATGTGACAACTTTTATTCCTAAATACTACCAAAAATATTTGTGCTTCCACATATTCCTTGAAATGAAAGAATTCATAACATATACTGAATAGCTGAAAAGCATTACATCGTCTGTACAGATACACTTGTTAACATCAGCTAAGAATAGTTTTAAAGTGGAATTTGGGGAATACAGGGAAATAAGAAACTCCATGATGCAAATCATATCATAAATAAGCTAAATCAGTCTTTGAGTAAAGCAGTTTCTCCCAGCTGACTAAATAAGAAAACTATTCCTAACTTGAGCTCTTCAGTCAGTCACTGGTGTAAACCCATGTGGTATATTCCTCCTCACTCATATTTAGCTATCAGTTTTAAATTTTGCCTGCTATTTGGAAGTGCAGGAATGTCACAATTTCTCTATGGAGCTTTTATTAATAACTAATCAAATCCCTCTCAAACGTATTCTAGGAGAGTAACAAAATTTAAGCTTTACCTGGTGAGTGTAGACATGAACAATCAGACTGATTGACTTACCTTTTGGGAATCAATTTTTGCTATTCAAGATGTAACGCTGTTGCAAATGGACTACTTACTTAGACTAGCAGTAGAATGAACATGTTCAGAAAACATACTCTGATTACAAGAGGTCGCTAGCATGCAAATAATCAACTCAGCCAATCAACACTACAGCCAAATAATTCCACCAGTGTATGCACACTCACTCACTCGCTCGCTCGCTCACTCACTCCGTAAGTTTATAGGTCTGCTATATAGGGTGACATACTCTGTTCTGGAAAATAGTGAGATTTAGGAGTTACAATATTTGAGTAGCTGAATATTTGCCCTTGGCACAACAGTATTATGGAAGATGCTTATTTTTTTAATATATCCAATTCATACAGGAATTAAAAATTTATATTGTTCTTATATTTGGTACTGAGAATGAAAGGACTAAAACCCTGATCATGAGCATCTGTGGACTAAATATGTTTAGCTTAACAGAAAAAGTTAAAAAGGATGTGACCATAACCTATTCATTTTTTTCCTGGGTACAGAAAATGGGACAGCATTTGAGCCTGGCAGAAAATAAGTTGTAAGTTGTAAGTCCAAGGCCTGGAAGGGATGCTAGACAAATTCAAATTAAAATCAAGGCTTTTTTTTTTTTTTATGAGGTAGCTAATTAGTGGAACAACTCACTAACATTTTTATGGGTCCTCCGTTCTTAGACAAACCGGACTTTTCTTTTCCCCTTAAGGTATATAACTAGTTGAATAAAAATATCAATGGGGGGATATTGGCCTATAGTGTACAAAAAGTCAGCCTACTTGAACACAGGTCTTTCTAGATTTAAAATCCATGAGTCTTTTATATGCCCAAATGTCAGTGGAACGTTTGTTCTATATATAAATAATCATTCATGTGTAAATGGCACCTTTGTGTGCCAACAAGACTTTTTGTCAATTACCATTTGTCATTTGGCATTTTTAGAAGTGTATTTCCTTGAGTCAAGGAGCAAAAATAGCACAAAAGGACTTGGGTGACTGTCTAAGTGAAAAGTGAATATTAGGGATGAAACACACTTTTCCAGAAAAGAGGATCCAGTAAGATCCAAGCAGCTGTAAATTAATCACACACCCAATTTGTAATGAATAATTTCTCATTCTGGAATGTAAGATGTTTATTATTTGCTCATTTGAAACCTTATTTTAGACCTTGAACTTGGTTTTCAGAGAAGGAAAGTAGCATCTAAGACTAAGCTTAAGTTTAATTTTTTCCAAGTTAAAAAAACTAAGGATTGTTTCCTACCTACAAATCTCCTCATTTAACCATCAACAACATTAACATCAACCATTAACAACCTCTGCAATTACTAATTCATTTTCATAGTTGCTTCTTATGGTAAGATAGAGAATAAAATGTATAAAATAAAGTTTACACGTACATCTTATGTGAATACTTCATGTTATGCTTCATTTTGGTTGCTTGTGGTAAACATCTGCTGAATCTGATAGATACCAGTTTTATTCTTAAGAACAAAGATCTAAGTTGTAGTAGTACTCATATTTAACTATCTCAAACCATCTAGCAAATAATTAATAAATATTTTATAAGAACTGTGGCTATTAATGCAAGAATTGTCAGGAAAATTAAAGTGTTTTCAGTGAGAAAAAGCCTGTCTTACTGGCTAGATATACAATTTGTATGTGCAGAACTGCCGTTATGTTGTCTGTACGCTTGCAGAGACTGGAAGATATGTGTTATGCTGGTAACACTTTAAAAAAGAAATCAAACTATTTACACTGCTGCTAATTTGTGGTTAAGAGGTATGTAAATCTCAAGTTTATGCATCAGAGAAGAAATCATGATCAGTCATATAATGGATATAAATAGGGAATCACATCTGAAATAGGGAAAGTGTCCAGCTAGTATATTTCCTGAGTATTAAATGATTATTTATTGTTGTCTGTTGACAGTCCTTTTTCTATCAGAACTAAGAAGAAAAAGAACATTTGTACTGTGCCTTGATGAAGATGTATGATGGGAAAAAAATTTTTTATTTTTAAGGAAGTACCTCAAAAGGAAAAAAAATGTTATTCACAGAATCATAATATATTAGAGAAAGGTGTAAGATTGCCTGTTAGACTTTAGACACCTAACAGATTCAGTAAGAATTGAACCATTAGGGTTTTAGTATGAGCATCAGGTCTCAGGTTGTGTATTTCATATTATATGGTATAGATCTTTGCTTTAAAATACACTCATAACAAAATAAAATTGCTTTTACATAATTTTGTGAAATTAATTTTTAAATTATTATTAGTTTTCCATATAAATACAAATAAATTACGCTATGACTATTTTTCACAACAAGTCATCTTTCATTTTTATTCTTAAATAGGTTAAAAAAAATCTAATACCTGGAAGAGAGAAAGTAATATTAGATAGACCTGTTAAGCTGTCTTCTAGAAAGAAGTAGCTGTCCTGATATCACTGTTACACCTGACGAGAATTTGGCTCCGAATGATACATTTGTGCATGTGTAGCTATTGCTAGTCAGTCTGTGGGCAAATACACTGCCCTTATGGCAGCACTCTGCCACATTTTCTGTCTCCATATATACTTTGATGTACATGAAAAAGATTTATAGCAATATACATTATTACCTCCTCTGTATTACCTCCTGTATAGTTCATATTGTAGGACAATTGTCTAATAAGACTGCAAATAGTGAGCAGTCTTCTACTCAGAAATATTATCCCTTTAGCTGGAATTTCAGACATGTAAAAAATCCTCTGTATTTATTATTCCTATTATTCAAAACTTTTCTCTTACAGAAAAGAAATATAGCTATGCATATATCTATATACATTATTGTATGCATAGCGCAAGTATGTATTTGCTTCCAGAGGGGGATTAGTTTTAGTTAGAAATGAAGGGAGATCAGAAGATGGTATCCACTCTGTATTGTTCAAGGAAAAATGTGTTTGGTGTTGTTTCCCCAATACAACCTTTTCTTCTTTGGTCTACTACAAGAATAATTAGTTATTCTCTTTTTCCCTGCAGAGAGTATTAAATAACCACCGAATAATCTGACTTACAATGGAGGCAGTGTAGACAGTAAAAAGTAAATTAATAAAGGAGTTTTTATAAGTAATGACTAGCAAATTATTTTTGTGACATCTAAACTGCTGATTTCTGTGCTTTAAGAATTTAAAATACTTGTTAGCAAGTTTATTTTAAACCCCGGTCAAAGTGAAGGTTGAATGGCTAGATAACTATTTCTGTAGCATATGTCCCTCCAGATGGGCAGAAATTCTAACAAAAGAGACTGAAAATAAGTTTATCCGTGTTCTGATCAGACTCAAACCATGTTTTGATCAGATCCTGACATTAAAAATATACATACATGAGAGACCTTTCCTTTCCACTTTTGCTCATGCTTTTTATTACCCTCTTCTAAGTGAAAAAGGAAGAGTGTAATAATTGAAAATTTTCCATTTTTTAGGATTATATTAATGTTAATGTATTTTAATGACTTCACTGCTCTTGAGGCATTTCCCATGCTCAGTTGGTCATATTTTGAAAAGAGATTGATCTGGGCATTTACATCAGCCCAACCACAATGACTCTGGAAAATCAGAACAGTGGTGTAAAAATTGGAAGCACAAGAGTGACTTTATCTACTAACCGGATTTTAATTATTAAAAGTTTGATATTAAGCCAGTTTTTTACAATTAATTCAAAGAAGTTGAATAGAAAGAATTTTCTAATTTCATCAGTACTTGATCAGATTTTGTCTTCATAAAATATGTGATAGGCAGTATAGTTCAGAGAAAAGAGTGGAATTTAATCACAGTAGATGAAAGCAATGTAATCTCTTGGAATAGAAAAGGACAAGTTGGAGCATGTTTTAAAATACCAACATCAGGATTATTTATAAATTATTACTAGTTAATAATCATATATACAGATAATTTTACTTTGTGGAAATATCATTTGTGTTTTTCGAGAAATACTTTTAAAAATAGTATCTTCTCGATACGACTGTTGGCATATGAATTTCCTGCAAAAATATTCAATTATAAATTATGATGGTGCTAATTTCAAATATTTCTACTAAAATTTTCATTATATCAAAAAAACAATAATGCTATATTAATTTCTGATAACGTTTACTGACAATTAGATTATACAAAAATAAATTTTGACCCAGGGTTTACAAAGTTAATTTTTCACTTAACATTGCAAATCATCTTTCAAAGACAGTTAAGCTTTGACTTAAGTGTTTCAATGCATGAAAGCCAAAACAAATTTAAAAGGGGCAGATTTCTTTGTGTCGTGACCGTAACATGGAATTAACGTACAATATTTTTATTTCCAAAATTTTCATATTTATGCATCATGAGTTCATATTTATATAAGATCACGTCTATATTACTGTCACATTTTATGTAGCTACAGTCAAAAATAAGAGTTAGATAGCGCTAGATATTGTTAAAGCATCTATGGGTGCAAAATTAAAATCAGACTTTCAATGAGGAACACCAGTACTCAAAGGTATGACATATTCCCTAAGCTAGACACAGGTTGAGATGCAGTTGAGCTAAAAATTTTATCTTCTTACTTCTCCAGATTTTTCAGGAGTTCCAAGGCAAGCGACTCTTACAAGAAAGAGTAACAAAGCTTTATATAGGGATAAGGAAATAGGGATAAGGAAATTACCCTTCATGGAAGTATGGTGGTTTCCATCAAGTGCTCAATATCTCAGACAGTGCTGTTTCAGTGTATAAAATCTAAAGAAGTCTTTTAAAGTAACTCTACCTAAAACAAAAGCAGTAAGCTCCATCTTAAAGGTGCCCCCCGAGACAAAGCTTCATTAGATTTGTGAAGAGTAGCAAATTAAGAGTAAGGGAACTTGTATCTACCCTATGATACACTGTAAGACTGAATCTGTTACCTGTTTATCCTGGGACAGCCTGTCACATAAAATGCTAAATGAACATGCTCCGTCTGTGAGCCAAGACAATGTCACTAAGAAGTCCTTGGAAAGCATGTGCTTCCACAGACCTTGGCTCTGCATGACCATTGCAGTGCAGTGAAGGTACCGAATTAGAGAGGGTGTATCAGGAAAACACATTGAGAAAAATAAAGCTATCTTTATGCATTTCTTGAGGAAAAGGAGAGAAATTTGCTTACAAAAATGGTGAGGGCGGAGAAAACAGGAGGTAAAAAAAATTACTGCCTTGTTAGTATTACCCGACTTGCAGAGAAACTACTGCATTTAATGAGCAATCAGAATGTTCATTTAGTCTAGTGCCAGATCTTGTTTTCAAGGAGACATTTGTGTGCTTAGATTGTTAATTAGCCACAGCATCCATAACCATCCCCTACATGTAGAATAAGGGGAACAGAATAGTTGAAGCACATCTAGAATTGTAAAACCCAAAATGAGACTTCAGGGGAAGGAAAGAACCTATGAAATGAAGGATTCATGTCCAGAACCTTTGACAGAAAGAATCAACACAGACACTAGCCTTTACCAAAACATAGTGGAAAAGAAATCATATTCTTCTTACATTGTTTCTTCTAATCAGATAATGGAACCATAACCCATTGATTTTAAAAAAATGTTTAGGAGATGTCGATATCACCCTTACTGTGGCAGAAAAGGCAGAAAGGCTGGAAAGACCAGCCAATCAGGAATGCATTTGAAATGAGCTCAGTATGTAAGGTTTGTGAGTATACAGTTACATTGGGAACTCTGTCAGGGAACAAAAAGTTAACATTTAAACTGTGGGGCTTTAATTTGACAACAGGACACACAGAATATAATAAAGAGTGCATATGCCTAGCTGTAGGTTCTATTTTGTTATAAACAAGACTTTATATAATTTGAAGGAAGGTAACTGAAGTGTTCGTGCCAAAAGTTACACTTGGGATATCCAGTTCCTTTGTACTGATCAAGCTGCAGTGTCTTAGATACCTAGCTGACCTTTTACAGAGGAAGTGAATAGTAAGTTATACCATTTTTTTCTATTAAAGACATGCTGTACATTGAATATATAATACTTTATAAAAAAGAAGAAAATATAAAACATTTTTTTTTTAAACTGAATTGTCACACCTTGTGAGAAATCAATACAGAAGCATAATCAATAATCAAGGCACCCTTGTGCCTGGTCCAGACAACATAATTAAGACTGCATATTTGTTCTTTATCAGCTTCTTGTTTGGAAGGATATTTATCTTATTCGTCTTTCCGGAGTCTGTTTGGAAGACTGCAGGAACTAAGCATGCATTTCTGCATCATTTTTCAGTAGTTGCTGTCATGAGGATGGTACAACAGGAAGGGTTTTCTTGGGCTGCTTTGAATGGCCACCCATTCAAGCACATTTCAAAGAACTAAACAACTCTGTGTACCTATAAGTGAAGAAGAAGGGGCAGCAAGATGTGCCCTATCATCCCGGTCTTTGACATGGCCAGCCTGAGCTGTTGGCAGGATCCAAAGGAAGGTGTTTTCTGTGAAAGTGAAGAAACTGGGGACAGGGGAGGCTTCAGAATGCTGCCAGCTGTTCTAGTCCACCCATGGTGTTCTGTACTAGTCATTGAGGGGAAGAGGTGGCATCATGCTTTCATTACAGCTTTCTGCATTTTCCTTTCATAGTATGTGGGCATGCATGTGGGGTGCCAGGAGGCTCCTTTAGGCATATATCTTGCTGCTGGTGTGCTAAGGTAGTCAGAGCAGTAAATAAGAAGACTGTGCACTGTATCTGGGCCGCACAAAGTGCTATGGAAGGGTCAGCTCATGCTGTCTGGACCTGGCTTGTCCATCAGAGTTTCCCCTTAGCTTTTCAACTGAGCTTTGTTCTCAGGGCTCTCCTGAGTGCATTTCGTGTTGAAAGGACTGAGGCTGGTCAGGGAATTTGGCATCAAAGGATTGGACAGAGGCACTGGAACAACGTTATGTACTCACAAACTACTTACAGTGCCTTAGGTGGTGGTGCCCAGGTGCTGGTGGGGGGCTGCAGGGGTCTCTGTGAGGAGAGACTGGGACTGCCTCACGTTGGATACAGCCAGTTCCAGACAGCTCCAGTGGACCAATTGCAGGACACAGCTGAATCTATTTTAATTGATAATAAATTAAAGTTAATTTTCCCCAAGTTAAATCTGTCTTGCCTGCAATAGTAAGTGGTAAGCAACATCCCTGTCTTTATATCAATCCATGAGGTTTTCATCCTATTTTCTCCCCCTGTCCTGCTGAGGAGGGAGATTGAGTAATTGTCTGGGCAGGCTTTTGGCTATTTGCCAAAGCTAACCCACGACAGGAAGTCTTCCTGTCTAATATTAGACAACACACCTACTATGGACTATCTTCTCTTGGGGGTTACCTCTTCAGTTTTTAGAACTCTGTAAAACTCTGCAGAGTGTGAGGCTGAGATAGAGTGGAGAAGGGGAGAGAGTGGAGGAGAGAGCAAATATCAGGTCTCAATACTATTTCCAACTTTATAAAAAAGGGTAGACCTCCAGTCTCTAATTATCTTGGAAATGGCTGCCTACCAATGAATTCAAGTTAGGAGGTACTTATGGTCATTTTTGGCAAAATTTTGTCTTGTAAAAAGCATGAATAAAATAATGTAACATTCTTAAAAATTCCTTAAATCCTGTTTTCAGAAGGCTACATCATATATAATTCAGCTTGGCTAATCCAGTTACATCCATGTGGTAATGTGCTTTACAGGGTAGCCAGTTTAGATCTGAAAGCAATATAGCAATTAGTGACCTGCCACACCTGAGCTAATGTATCCTGACTTGCAGGATATTATTATTACCACATAGGCACATCAGTGATGTGGCCAGCAGCAATCTCTGCCTCTCAGACCATTGAATAATGTATGCTGAAGGCTGTTTGGGGCTTAAACTCCATATAAGTTAATAGAACTTGTGTTTCTAAGTCTATTTGATGCCTCTAATCCCTACCTCTGTCCAGCTATGAATATCTGAGAAAGTTAGGGCTTGTGATAGTCTGTTCTACAAACCTTCAAAAAATAACTAGCCACTGATTCCCAGTGAATAGCCTTCAGCATTTCTCTGTCTTTTGCCATTCTCTGGGATTATAATAACTGCACATTCATTTAACTGGAAGATGTCATTAAAAAGAAAAAAAATAATAAAATGAAAATAAATCTGGATAGTATTAACAATATAACAATTAAACACAAGGTGAAGTTCGAAGTTGTTATATACTTTGTAGGGTTTTTTGTGAACGAGTCACAGTATACCAGGAAGCTTTGAAAATAATAACTGTCCACAGCTGGAATGCAATGTTAGTGCCACCCTGACCCTGGTTTTTTGTGTCATGATTGGGATGTGCAACTGAAAGGTAAGTTAGGTGGTGTGTGTCGCTTGTCAGCTCTTCAGAGAGCATGAGCATCACCTTGGACCTCAGTTAGAAAACTAGTGTCCGTAAGTAGGCACAATTTTTCCCCACTTTTTGGTTCTGAATGAACTTCTTTAGAGGAGAGGGACCTCTAAAGGGAGAGAAACTGTTCTGTAGTCATAGTGATGAAGAATTATAAAATTAGGGAGGCACTCCAAAGCACGAAATGGTGGCTGACAGCCAAGCACCCACACAGCTGCTCTCTCTCCTTCTCCATAGCAGAGAAAGACAAGACAGCAAGAATTGTGGGTTGAAATAAAGACAGGGAGATCACTTACCAGTTACTGTCATGAGCAAAATGGAGTCTACTTGGGGAATTTAACATAATGTATTGCCAATTAATTTAAGTATTCAATTACCAATTCAGCTATTGGGAAAGAAAAACAGGAAACAAATATTACAAACACTAAGGGAGAACACACCCCTCCTCCGTCCCCAGGCTTAACTCCACTGTTACACTCAGTCCCTTCAATGAGGCAATGGGCAGCTCAAGGAGAGGTTGCAGTCAGGACATAGCAGTTTTTCTCTGTTGCTCCTTCCTTCTCACTCTCCACAGGCTGCAGTCCCGTTGGGAACAGCTGCTCTGCTGTGGAGAACCTCCTCCTCCTCCTATAATTGCAGGGCACATGATCACATAGCATATTTGTGCCACAAAAACTTTGAAAATTAAATAACTAATGTCAATGCTTAATTTGTTGTGATCTATTTTCATCTATATTATGTGAAATACTGCAGCCTTGTAACATTGCAATTCATTTCACTTTATTTAAGCGGAGACTGCAATCTAAGATTTACAGTGCATTCTTGTTCAAGGAGGTCCTGTGAATTCTGGGTACCATGGGCTGTCACAAACACAGACAAAAGGCATTCTAAAATCTGTTGTACTTTAATTAGGTGAATGCTGAAATAAGTAACGACCTAGTAGCCACATGTATCTGTTAATCATGTGAAACCCTACAGTGCACTACAGATGGCTATTATTTTCTAAAAAACGTATTGCAAAACCTCAGTTCCTGATAGCAGATTTTTTTTCCCTGCTGTCATATTGTACAGGACTATATAGACCATAAAAAATTGGTCCTGAACTTAAAGTACCATCTAAAGGCTACAGTAGAGTCTGCAATATGAGAGAATTAATTCAATTTCTCTTTAAAAACTATGACACTGCTCCGTGGCTCCAAAATATTTCAGAGCCTTTTGCAATATCACTGTCACAAACTATTGTGCCAAATTCCCTCACAGCTACACCCATAACACCAAATTATTTTCAGAGGAATTGCCCATGTGTAAATGAGAAAGTAATTTGGCTTGATGTGTTGGCTTCAACTGAAGAACACAGAGGCAAAGGGCTCTTTCCCTTCTCCTTTTGAATCTTAAGGTTGATACTCTAATTATTTTCAGAGCTACCTGGAGGAAAAGAAATGATAAGCACTGATTCTATTTGTCTCAAATGCTAAAAACAAAGAGAAGGAACAAAAGAGCTCTTGGTAGTCTGTTTTGTAGACAAATGGTGAAAAATAGAGAAAAACAGTGGAATTCTAGAAATTAACCTAGAGATGTTGGATACCTTTTATACCTTCTATATTGCTCTCAGTAAGTTTGACATCTCCAGTACTGGTAATTTCTAATTATTATAGAAAATTAGTCTGGAAATGGCTGTAGGATGAAATCACATCCATTAGACGTGTCAAGCCCAGACATCTTTTCTTTGGAAACAAAATTAGAGTACTGGTAAGATGGGGTGGGAGACTGCCACATACTCATACTGCAAACTACATCTGGCCTGCCCCAAAAAGGAAAACTCCCAGTGTTATAGAAGTCCATATGATCAGGGTTTGTTGGCAATGCAGTACTTTTCTACCTAGCACGTAAATATGCAGTTTTAGCCTTCCTAATATTTCCTTCCTCAACAAGTCCTGAAATGATTCAAGATCTAACTTAGAAAACACACAGCACTTATCCGAAGTCAAGGCTTTTTATCTTTTCTTATATGGAATAACTAGACATTAAGCTATTACACCAATTAAGGGCTGTTTCGAGGAACCTGACTGAATTCACAGCTGGAGCAGAGGCTCATTCTGATTTGCATTCATAATAGTGGCACAGTTTGCCAAAGGTCAACTTGGGCAAGACATCTTCCTGGATGATATAGCTGTTCCTGCAGGATGTGTAGGAGAGAGTGAATGACCCAGGAGACGAAACTGGAAGTGCTTTCTTTAGTACATAGAAGCTGCTAGTGATAGAGAAACACTCTAACTTGTGAGTCTGAGAAAACTTCATGTGAGAAAAATAAGATCTTTTCATTTCTTGAGTTCAGTGACTCAGAACAGGCAGAAGGGAACTGATGGAGATAAGGAAATCTTTTGTTAAAGGAAATATTGAAGTGTTTTTTCTGTTCTCTGCCCAATTGAGAGTTCACTATCAAAAAAAAAAATCATATATTTTCTGAGATGGGAGCTATGCAAGGAAAAGATAAAGAGGGGACAACTTCTTTTGCAAAAAAAAAAAAAAGGAAAGTGTATAACCAAGGAAAACAATGAAATCTCATTCACACACAAGTGGAAAACAAACCACAAAACCTTCTAAGCTACTTTTATTCATGATAAACTATAAAACATTACAGTGAAATAGTGACAGGTTCCAGAACTAAACTTAAACTTCTTAATGATAATAATGCTGTAAAACAGCAGGAAGGAAAAGATACTGCCGCACAAATGCAGGGCTATTTCCTCCTTCCAGTGCTGTTTAAGCTGAAGGAAAACTTTTATCACTTTACCACTTTACATAACAATTTCTGGATCTGATCTTTCACTTCTTATAATTGCCATATCATTACATATAGTGGGCTGATTTCCTATCTTGACATCAGTGCTACTCAGAAGTAACTCCAGTCAATTGAATTATACTACCATAAAACTCAGCTTGAGATCAGAATCCAGCACTATTTCATTAGGCAGCACTTAATGTGTTAAGAAGTTTATTAAAAGCAGAATGTGGAAAACATAAGCATACAAAGTGTTTCATACATTTGAAAGGTTTGTCTTAACCCCCATAATAATTTTCAATGCTTCCATTAGAATTCATTTTTCAGTAGCAAAACTGCACACCATACTGTGAAAATAGGCCTATCTCCATAATTTTTGCTTTTAAATAAGCAAATAAAAATGGATAATTGTTAAATCTTCAATGAATTTAGGTAACTGGTGACTCAGCTGTCATGTGTTTGAGTTTACTTTGCAAGGGACTGTGTGATTAAAGGCACAAGAAATTCTATCACTGACACCAATAATCAGGCTCAGTGTCTTACTGTGAATTTACTTAGAACACTGGCAATTATTTGTTTAGTTTCTTTTTTGTTTATATTTATGCATTGAGTGCAAAATGCCTCTGCTTTTAATGCGAAGTAAAAGCTGTATCTTCCTGGTGGCATTTCTTACATACATAGAGATGGAAAAAGGCTCAGCTGCCTCCTCTACTCCCCCTTTAGGTTCACAGGCTCTTTCTGTCCTGAAGACTTTTGTTTGCTTCAAAGTACTGACCAAACCGAAGGTCAGAGGTAATGTATTTGCACAGATAGTGATCTTCTTACTTCAGATGACCAAAACTGTTCAAAAGACAGAAAAGAAACTTAGCTATAAAAATCCTGAATTAACCACTGCCTGAAACTCGTTATTCTGTTTCAGAAAACCATAGCCTCATATGCACCAAAGCTACTTCCTGTGTGTATCATCTTGTTCTCAGTTGTTATTAATAGACATAAGATGTTTCTGACTCGGGAAGCAGACACACCTACCTGAAGTTGATGGACTTAAGTGCTTGAGTGCTACTCAAGTCCTTGATTCTCCAACAAGAAGTTCTTGGGCTTCTCCAGCAGTAGATTCTTAAACCCCTGCCTTTATACATGCTCCATCTTATAAATACATGCGGCTTAGTTGAGACCTGTGGGGTAGCAATGTCTAGCTCAGGTCATCAGTGTTGAAATGACTTTGATTTGGCACACTTCTGTCTACAGTACAGCTTTCAATGTGTTCGAGAGAAATCTACAGCCAGACCCTCAGTTACGGTGACTACAGCTGGTCATATCTGCAAAGCAGAAGGCCAGAACAAAAGATATACAAAACAGATGAGATAACAATTGGAAACTTTTAAGAACTGGACTTTTACAACATTGATGCCATATATGATATGTGTGGAAAGAAGTTATCAAGAATAATTTCCCCCACCTGTGTAATAATTTTTTTCCATTTACCTATTGTTAGAACCAGAGAGAGAATGTATTCCTTTTTTATGTACCTATGACTTGACTGAACAGTGTAAAATAATATGTCAAGCTTTTCAGGTACTGTGTTCTCAATTTTAGGTGCATTTAAAGTTCTGGGAACAAAATGACAGTTCAAAAAGGCTTCCATATGGAACATACTGCATGAAGTAACAGACTAGTGAAAGTGTCTTTTTTCTGTTGCTCCTCCTCTCCTGCAAGTATACAATAAGTCTCTTTAGAATACTGCAGGGCAGGCAGCAAAGTTTGAAAATCATAGGTAAGTTGCATGCAAACAACGGACCATGACAAATTTCACAGTTCTTAATTCATCAGCTATTCTTTATTTATAATGTATTCTGATGGGTGAGAAAGGTGAATTTTTTCCTGCAATCAATATATCTTTTTATACCATAGTATATTAGTGACCCTATTTACTTGAAAAGTAAAAGAATCTTTAACTTTTACTGGGAAAAAAAGGAAAGGAAAGTGTTATCTTGGTTGCTTAAATCTATAGCTCTCTCTCTATAAAAAAAAGTGAACTGATGTTCAGAAATCTGAATGATCTGCAAATTTCAGCCCAACCAACACCTTTGATTAAGGGGCAGCCATAAAAAAGCACACAATATGGGCTAACTAATGGTCTTCTTGCAAAGGAAAATACCTACCTGTCATGTGAACAGAGGTGATTCCTCAAGCACCAAGTGAGAGAAGAGTTCTGAACTATTAGCTGAATGTGCTCGGTACTTTTGCCCATCAATGAATAGATGCCTACCTTTACACATCCTGTCATTTGAACATCTATGGCAGCATTATTTGTGAAAGACAAAACATATGTGTATAGTAAACTTCCTTAGAGCTTTATAGGTACTTTTAATAAATTTGGTCCTTGTATAATACCCAAAGTACAAGTCATAAGTAGAGAATTATCACAGTTCTTGGTTGTACCAAACGTAAGCAACAGCAAAAAAAGGAGAGGCAAAGAGAAGACTTTCTCATGATGTCATTAATTAATCATTTAATAATTTAATTTAATAATTTAACGTATCAGATGACAAACTAGCTACATATGTGTCAAAAGAAGTGAATTTGGTAGGAAAAAAAAGTGAATAATGCAGATTTATAATAACATTAAGACTCCCTACCCCCTGCTGTATGCCCTTATGCTTCCTAGTGATAATTGTCCTTATTCAAGATGCAGCTCAAGATGTGCACTGTAACACACTCAGTTGGGCTTCTGGAGTGCACATTGTTCCCCCCAATTTTTTTTTTTTAAGTTCTTGATAACACAATGTTATTTTTCCAGATTGTGTCTCTATTTTTTTAAACAAACTCTCAATAAGTCACTGTAATTGGCATGACAAGCTCTTTAAGGAGAAGCCATCACGTTTCCTATTCCAGAGAAAATAAAACAGTAAATTCTGTCTTTTTCTAACAAGACTTTGTTAGACTGACTGTTACAGTGAAGTTGATGGTTTAGGGGTTTTCTTTTTTTTTTCTGCAGCATTAATACATAAAGACCTTCTTCTGCAAGATATTCTATATAAGTCCAAGAGAACAATTTGCAAGACAGCCTAAGCTGCAGAGTTCGAACATAACTTATCTAAACCAGACAGATGCCTCTACATCCTCCGTGCTTTGTCATCCAATCACTTGCACAAAGAAGACACTTTCTGAAAACATAGGCTATAATGCAGAGAAATATTATTAGGCAGATAGTTAGCAGAAATTAATAGTCAGTTTGTGTTGCTTCTCTTTCCATAGTAAACTGTTAACAAACAGGTTCTTCATGTTTCTTCATGTGCATGAACTTTAAGAGAGATTATTTTCTGAAAGTTTTCTTCTCACTTCATAAAGTTTCTTTGCAAGTCTTCATGCCTGGAACTGAAAATCTAAAACACTCTTGTTCACCTGATTCTTTCTTCTGTCCCCCTTCCAACTGAACTTCTGTCTGAGATGGCCAGGTCCAAAGTGGGTACTATAGATGTGAAGATGAAGATCAAGTTATAAAAATACAGGAGTGCTTCCTCCTTTTTTCTTGCAAGACTCTCACTTCTCATCCTGCACTACCAGAAATATAACAAAGACTCATCACGTGGAACAAAAACACAAAGCAGGGAGACAAACTCAGAAATAGTTGGACAGAAAGTGAGGAGGGTTAAGGTAATTTCTGGAAAAGGGGGAATATGACAGAGACATGAGAGTGAGTCCTGGGAGGGATGAGATAATAGAAATATACTAAAATCTGGTAAGAACATCCCTCAGGGCAGATGTTCAGATCACATTTTTCAAGCACTGAAGGAGCAGATAGTCATTCAAAACTTCCTTCCATATTACACTTCAGAAAGCCAGTAAATCCCTTGAGAAGAAAGTGATGTTTATCAGAGATAACAGTACCAGCACAGGCTACTTATTTGTATAATTCCGTGGACATCAAGGAAGACTTGAAGCTTTCAGGAGACTTGATGAACTAGAGTTCACTTCACACTGAAGTTCAGAGAAATCCCCCAGTTGTATTTTCCACTGCTTAGCCAGAACTTCAAGTCAAATTCTCAGGATTATTAAATCACCATCAAAAAGATCATGCAAACCTTCTCAATCTTATTCTTCATCCTTAAAGATTGCTATTCCCATGCTTATTCTGTTGTCACCCATTTTTCACTCTGTCTTCAGCAGTGACTTTGACTGCTCCCAAAATCTCTGGACTTTTTTCAGAATACACCTGGGAGAGTCTTATTCAAACCAGGGGAAATTATAAGTGGCTTTGAGAATAAAAGACATGGAGAAGAAAACACTTCACAGGTAGAAATCTTAGCTCAGCATGATAAGTTTCCCAGGTGTACAGAAATATGGATACTCTAGAAGCTGAGGGATATAATAGGAAAAGAAGGAGGAATTACCTAAAGATAACTGACTAGTAAGCAAGTGAATGTTTTTTAATAGTCACTATTTTCTAATTGAAATTTCAGTGTGATTTCTATCTGTACCGCCTATGGACTTGGGCTTCACAAGAGGTTGTACTCTGCTGTCTGTGTAAGTTTCACTTGAGAGCTCTCTGGGCCTTCGGCTGGCTTCTGATGCACAAACAAGGATGAAGAATCTTTGAAGCTCAGCAGTACAAATATTGTAATCCACTGATTCATCAGCATCCTACAGCAATCTGTTCTCCATAGAACCTGCCAGTCCTTCTCGCTCATTGTTGCTGTCTCTGTGTCATATTCCTAGACATACTCAAAGCTCTGATTGAAATGCTTTGAGATACTCAAGCCTCCTCTTCCTCCTAAAACAGAGTAATATGAACACTCATCTATTTTATACTGCCTTTTAACACTAATATTCTGGCCTCACATCCCACTTAGAAAAATATTTTGAAACCTGTCAGTCCAGGTGCCAGAGAAATTAAAAAAACCTTGGAGATCATGATAGCATCTAGCCAATCCTTGGAAAAGAAATAAATGTTGTCAGAACTCTGTAGAGCTTTCCTGAATTTACACTTTTTGTCAGTAATATCACCTGCACTTGAATACAAAATAAAACAAACATAAACATCTGCTCACTTTATATAAAGAATATAACCCATTTCCCAATCACTTCTTTGGAGATCTCTCATGTCTATTTTTTTTTTACTTTTAATTTTCTTTCTTCTTTCTCTCTCTTTATTTTGCCAACACACATCTCTATACATACAAAACAGTGCTCAGATCTCCTCTGCCCGCTGCTGAGTCCACCTCTGAAATCAGGCCTAGTTTCACTACTTCCCCAGTGCTGTTCTGATCTCGATGCTGGCTTCTCAGTACTGATCTTTGTGCTGACAAGTTGATGTCATGGCACAGAGCTCAGCTACTCTCTCAGCTTTCCCTTTCTCACAAGCTCAAGCTTACTTAACTCTCTCACTCTTAGTAACTTGCTTTTTCCTAAATTCTCAGACAACTATTCATCTCTTCAGGTTTCATTAGGTCTCATACTGATTTTGCAGTGATGGATTTTTCCCCAGCAGGGTGACATAACAGCACAGAACAGAAGTGCTGTCTTTTGCTTTCCCTTTCCATTATATCTGTAGCCAATAGCTTAGTTAAGCTTTGAATATCCATAGAGAATTAGTCTTCCCTGACTCTTTCATTCTTACGTGATCGAGACGTTTAGTGTCACCTCTTTGTGGAATAGCAATGACTATACAATTCACCAGTTAGAGATTGATATTTAGGTTCAGTATTTAAAAAAAGCAGTTCATGTTCCTGGTTTCAGATATTATCACCTAACAGGCCAATCCAGATCTGTATCTTCCTTTCATTAAAATAAAGTATATTATAAATTACTCTGTATAATTTTGTGAGAGTCTGTTGGCATAACATTATGCATCTAAGTCCATTTAAATAATAAAATAAAATTTAGTATGGAAAGACTTTTTTCTCTTACGTGCAATGTAGCAAAACCAAAATCTCTCACACAGATGCTAATTGGATGAATGACAGAATTACAAATCCCAGTTCTTTAGCAGTTGTGGGTGAAATCTCATATTTTAAGTGTGGGAATATATTGCTGGCTTTCATAATAATTAAGGAGTCATAATTTTTCAGCAGCTGTAGCAATGCACAGTATAACCATAAAGTGATAAAGCGATTTAGCTTAGACTTTTCAAAGATGGTATTAACACATGCCCTCCCCTTAGACACTGCTTACTACCATTTGAATCTGCTAGCCAGTTTATATGTATTAGAAGACAATCCTTGGAAGGAATGCAAATGAGCCTCATTAACTCCAGGAGACTGATGCTCTGGGCTGGGTGTTTAAGTGTCACAGAAACATTAAGAGCAAGGTTGTTTATTATTGTTAATTAGGTGAGGAGTTGCAGCAAATCGCTGTTGATGGAGTTATCTCTAAACAGGATTGAAATGAACCACATTCTATACCCTTTGCTTTGTATTAACAGTGAGACAGTCTTCCAGAGTCACAACTTTCTGCTTTATTACAAGAACTGCTGCAGATGGTTTAAAATTATATTCAAGCACTTACAGTCTTTTGTTTTTCCAAACACTACTTTGAGCTGCAGGTTTCTTAGTGAGACTATGGAAAGATAGATGGTGTATAGGCACAAGTTGATTAGAATATCACTGAAGAACAATCTTATTTTCACTTTACATACTATTTTCTATATAAAACCTTTGAAGTATAACCTCGTTCACCCATGTGACAAAATTCTGGTCATCTTTTCTTTGTTAAGTTCTACTTTTTCCATGTTTTAGAGAAGGGAAATGAAAGCTGAGAGGTCAGTACTGATTCAAGGTATAAGCTTTTGAAAAAATAGTTTCCACTTGCTGTGTAGAAACCAGCTGTGTGTCTGTACCTATATTCTTCAAGATTCTGCCAATATTGGACACTCCCTAGGCTGGAACAGCAAGAATTTTCTTTGTAGCTTTAAGAAATTTTGGCTATGGCCTGGTTAGTATCTTCATGCAGGCATCACAACTGAGAGTAGCAAATTCATCTTTTCTAGCTCTCACTGCCACAGTTGCAGACATCTTAATAATTTAAAAGAGGAACTGCCTAGACTGAATGCAGATGATGGAAGTAAGAAGAATGGAATGAAACAAGTAATTGAGAAGAGGTGCCAGATACTGGGAACCAGAGAGTACAGCTACCTGGGCTGCGAAAACGATGGAAAACAGCAAATGGCTGAGTACCTTAGAAGAATTTGTGACCAGACAGGAAGCCGAAGGGAAGGCTGGGAAAGAAAAATGAGACTTGGAGTTGATGGAGGGATAGGAGCCAGACATGATGATAGAAAAAGTGAGAGTTATTGAGCAAAGAGAGCAGGACAGTTTGTTTAATACTGATGAGTTGGAAATGACAGGACACTGATCTGATTTTACCTTAAGGCAGTGTATAGGGTTTTAAATCATACTTTAGGTCATAGAGGACCTAACTTGAAGTTCCAAGCTTCCTATATCTAAATGGTCTTTCAAATTCTGCACTAAAGCAAGTTCTGAAGTTCAAACTTGCTCTACACTGACACTGGATGTACAGACACACCTGAACAGCAAATGAGACCTGGGATGTAAGGCAGAAGACATCTCAAGTTGAAAGGGACCTGTAAGGATCATCGAGTCCAACTCACTGCTCCTCACAGGACTACCTAAAACTAAGTCATATGACTAAGAGTATCATCCAGGTGCTACTTGAACTCTGACAGGCTTGGTGCCGTGACCACTTCCCTAGGGAGCCTGTTCCAGTGACCGACCACCCTCCCATTGAAGAGCCTTTTCCTAATGTCCGATCTGAACTACTCCTAATGCAGCTTCATTCCATTTCCTTGTGTCCTATCACTGGTCAACGGAGAGAGGAGATCAGTACCTCCTCCTCTGCTGCCCACCTTGAGGAAGTTGTAGACTTGTCACCTGCAACCTTAAATAGTGGACTACAACACACATGTTGTGCTACATTCTACAAATGTGCCATCAGATGTTATTTTTACCACAGAACACTGGCTATGTTCATTGAACATAACTGGTCAGAATTGGGTAAAAAAATGCAGTTGTTTGTAAGAATTATGGTCATTTGTTGTAGGACTAGGAGCATATGGAGTAAAAGGAGCATGATTAAGAGAATGGAAGATCTCTGAATCAGTACCTTCCTTTAGAAACAGGATCCTTCTGTGCCTTTAACAGAGTAATTCAATGTGACTAGCAGCTAGTAGCTAGTAACTTTTCTCAGATAGTCACTAAGCATACATTCTTTATTTTCTGGGAATTTGTCTTGAGATTCCAGCACCTGATTTGCAGAAAGACCGAGCACCCAGAGCATCAGGTAAAATCATATTTTGAACGTGTAAAATACAATGTAATGCTAGGCAATTATAAAAAAAAAAAAAAGAAAAGAAGAGACTCAGTTGTTTTAAATTGTTTTGGAATTATAATAGATAATAGTGATTACCAATAGATGATAATACATAAAAAGATTTTTTTTAACCTCAGTTTCTACGTGCCTCCATTTCTCACTTTATAATAAAGAGTTGTTGTGCAAATAAATTTATGAAAGTTATTGAAGCATTCACTTATTATAGGGATGAGCACTATGGAAAAGTCTGGGAAGAAAGTAAGTATACTGTTTTCCAAGCACAGTTTGAATAGTATGCAGTAATAGTATAGTTTGAATAGTATGCAGTCCCAGATATGGGACCATAGAACAAGTGGAATAAAGCATAATATTGAATAGGTGCTGACTAAATAAGTGGCTTAGTCAGCCACTAAATAAAGAAGAGGTCCTGTGGAAAAATAGAATGGGATCATATAATTAAATGCTGTACCATAATGGATCCTCACCAGCATGTGAATTACATTTCACTGGCAACATTAAATCTAGCATTTGCAAACATTTGAGTGCCTGACTCTGCTGACTATTATTTTTTATGTAAGATTTTTGATATGTAATTAGTATATAGAATATGTTTATGGTCAGCGACCAGCAGTTAAGAAGTATGGCAATTCAAGTTCTAGAAAATCATATATTCATATACAGGGGTGACATATTGTCAACAAAATGTGAATTGAGTGATGAGAGATGCTGGAAATTTAAAGTAAATTTTCACTAAATACTAATTTCTGAACTTAAGTTTTGCACTGGCAGGACTTGCTCAAACATTTCCCACAGACTCCGTGAAACTGGTAAATATAGGAAGAAAGGAGTTAAAGGCACTTTTTAAAATGACACCTAGTCTCCTAAGTCACATCAGCATTTTTGATATCTTCGCAAGCTCCTTGGCCAAACTATGAAATACTGATGATTTTTATTTTATGTAAGAACAGAGGAAATCATGTGGGAAAGTCTCACCATCATAGCTGGAAGTGCCAATAGGGGGTCACTGCTAAATTTGTCCTGCTATTACTATTTTCCCTCTCAGAATTGAATGATGCAAGGCATAAATTTGATCTATTGTGCTTGAAATCCAAGAATAAAAGTAGTCCAGTGAAATACTTTAGCCTCAGGTATATGTTTTTTAGCATTTTGCTTTTCTGTTTCGAAAGTAAGAGATCAGTTCCAGTGATTCAATTTCAATATGGGAGTAATTCTTACAGATCAGCAATTGCAATCTACGAAAAGTAAGCAAGAAAAATGGAGCTGCAACTTCAAGGGCTGCAATATGTGATTAGCAGACAAATTCAGCCCTGTGTAAGAAGAAGTACACACAGGTACCAGCCATGGGGGAGCACTAGATTAAAGGATGTGACTCAGGTCACAGAATCATTTGTGCATGGGTAGGTATGCTCTGTAGAAGGAAGCATTTCTTTATTCTCCAAATACAGGAATGGTGCAGGCATCCTTTCCAATGCACTGGGATGGACTCTGAGGCAGGAAACAGACCCCACTCCCACTTTGTTTTCAAAGCCCTTCAGCGTGACTTGCTCAGTTACTTTTTGTTAGAACTGAGCAAAGGGAGGAGAGATCTATATGCATTCAACCTTCCCTTATATTTTCAGAAAATGAACATGATCTGAAATTTCCGGTGTCTTCATTTTTAACTTGATCAGACTTGGACTGGAGTCCCGGAATACATAGAATTCTAAATCAAGGTTAGAGGTTGCATTGTGTCTCCTGGCATGTAGAATTTGTCTTCACAAAAACTGGGGCATTGATTGAAAGAGGGAAACCAAAAAGAATTGAATTTTGAAGCACTATCCTTCCTTATTTAATTTTCATAATTCAGAATTTTAATTCTAAAATATTATAGTTGTATAAATGTTACAGAGACATTCCTAATCACTGAGACAAAAAAGCAGAACCTCTTATGAAGAAGGATCTGCTCAAAAAGGAGAACAGCACTTTTACCAAGCCCAAAGGCAGAGCAAAGTTGTTGGCATCACATTTGGGATATAGAGCAGAGTAAATTCTCCCTCTGCAAAAGAATTCCTCCTTTTTTTTTTTTTAATGCTCTTGGGGGGACTGGTAGAAGGTAAAGTTTTGTTATGGTTTATTAGATAGACTCTTGTGTTCTGTTAAGTATAAGGTTCTGTTCCATTTGGCCAGTAGTTAGAGATGTGCTACAGTCTGTTATTTTTATCGTTCTTAGGAAATTTGATCATCTAAGATTAAGTCTTTTTCTTTGTAGTTTATATATCTAGACCATCCAATTTACATTAACATGTTTGGTTATATGACCTTAAAATTTATATGTTTCATATCCTCTTGCTCAGTGAAACTGAAATTCAGACAAAGACAGCAAAAGGTCAACAAAATGGGGGAAAAAAAAAAAAAAGACGACCCAGGTCATTTTGAAAATGATCCCTGGGAAATTGGTTGTTACAAGGACTACTTGGTCCTTAAATAACACGAAAATAAAACTGAAAAAAAGAGCAGTTAATACTGCCAAATGAGTATCTAGATTCAGTTAAATGGTAATTAATGAATCATACCAAATAATTTATTACAACAATAGAATATTTGAAAAGTGCTGGCACCTGATGGACAAGGAATAGCACTGAAAAAATCAGTCATCTTGGAAACAAATGATTCATTGTCAATCAGAATGGAAGCTGTTTTGCTTGAAAAGATTTAATATAAAGGATAGGTTTAGTCTGTGTTAAGATTTCAGTTATCGTCTATCATTTCAATAAAATATAGATTAAAACACTAATAATTTTTCTCAACAACATCGACAGGCAAAGACTGAATAGTTTGACATTTAATCCCTGAACTTCTGTATATCTTTAGGGTATGAATGCTACCTGGCTTTACTTTTTTAATCAAAGCACTGGATGAAGCTAGTAATGGTGAAAAAGTTGAATGACTAAAACATCAGCAACTGTGAAGTAATAAAGTGCATCTCCCAAAGCCTGTAGTTGTAAGATCAAATAGAACCAGAGTAGTAACCAGTGTTCCAGGAGCAGTGGGACCAAGCAAGATAGAAAGGCACCAAGCATGAATCAGGCACCAGAAAAAGAGAAGGGCTAATAATTTGTGATTTAGAATCATCTTATTTTCTTTGCCACTGGAAAATAAGAACACTGTTACTCTTTGTTTTAAAGGTGAAATTTCAATGAGCAGGGAACAGTAGAATGCTTCAGTGGCTCTCTTTACTTCAGTTTGTCCCATTTCCCTTTAAACAAACTCATTTTATTATTGTTGCAGACTCCAGGCTTGCTTGATCATTAAGTACTTCTTTTATCATGTCCAGAGGAATACATTTCTGACAAGATACAGAAGCGTCATATCTTCCTCTTGGCAGTTGACAAATAAGTATAGGCTTCAAACATGAACTTTCTGCCAAACAACTATCTGAATTATCCTCCACAGTTAGGGTTAAGTGCTTCTGATAATAACAAATAGTAAAGATGTGTAAAGATCCATATAAAATTTAATCCAGCATCACAAAAAAAGGAGCACAAAATAACCATTTATGATTCTAGTCCATATAGACTGATAGCTGTATTTATGCAAACTAGCACATACACATGGCTTTCTGCAGAGCTCTCAGCTCTGACCATGCAAACATTGTCAACTTTGCACAAGGTCATTTTGGTTCACGAATCTTTTCAGGGTAAGGAATTTCAGTGATTAATCGTTCCAGAAATGTACAGTGTCCTTCACTAGAAAGAGCACAACATACCTCTGGACACGGTAAAAATATAAATAGTAGATAATGCCAAATGAATATTGAAAGAATTGGAGCTAGTTTTAGTCTTGAATGCTAAATTCTGATCTTTTTTTACCTTCTGCTTTCAGAAACTAACTGACTGAGCTATTGAGGTTGTATCACTATTGCCATGGCTATTGATGTGACCAAACATTCACCAGTAGGATAATAATTGGGCATTTAATATAAATGAAGGACTTTAACATTCAGTGGTTGATCTGGCTCAGAGAGCACCTTTATCTCACGCTGCTTTGCAAATGTATGCTCCATTAATATATCCCAGGTGGCTCCTTAAAATGAAATGAGGAAGAAGAAAAACTGAAATCCTACGATGTTGATGTTACAAAATCAGAAGAGATGGTAGAATTAAGTCCCATGACCTTTCTGATGGTGCTGGATGGTACTTAATATCACATACAGTTTGTTATAGTTCTTATTTAAACAAAGCCACTAGCTAGCAAGCAACAGAATTACAGAATTGCAAGTATGAAAAAGGAAAATGTTGTTTATCTGCTTTGACTAGAACAGTTTGTTCTTTTCTCAGAAATTTTATGTTCTATTTATTAAGCTTGCAATTTAACATATACCTGTCAAGCGCTTACACATAACATATAAAAACACAATATGAAACACTGCACGCTACAAATGTTAGCAAAAAATGGTTTAGTGCTTCCAAGGCAAGGTCACTTGACCTAGACTTTTAGTTACTTCACTCAGGAAAGAGCCTAAGAAAATAGATGGGCTTCAGATTAGTTCTCAACAGCTGAGAGTCACAGATTCTGTCATTTCAAAGGGAGAAGTGGATTGTATTGTACTGTGCTTTCTGTCAACAACACGTACAAAAAAAAGACGTACAAATTTAGGAACTGTACTTAAAAGCCCTGTATTTAATCACAGACATTACAACATCTGCTTAGAAAGCGAAAAGGTTGATTAGAAAAATCCTTCCAAATGAAAGGATAGATTATAAATCCAAAACAATATGTTGATCACACTGTGAACAGAAATTGAGGTTAGTAAATAATGTTAGTTAAATAGAAATTACAGTAAATGAACAGTTATGCAAAGATCTATAAATCTCTGGGCTTCTTCATAGCTCATATATGAAAGTAAACTTTGTCACTTTTTTTGTCTATCATTCCAAACAAATCTGGAGATACTGTGAATTGTCATTTCTTATTTCCATCACTCATCATGTCTTAACTGTAAATTTTTCCTTTCCTTTTCGAAGCGTCTACCATAGGAGAAATTTCTTTTGATCATCTTTCTGTTCTGCTATGAATTTTGAAGGCTTCCATTAGATCATGTCAAAGTTGCTTTATTTCCTAGGTGAATTTATGTAATAGGCAGAAAACTATATGAATTCCGATGTAAAATAAAGATACTAAACTAATCCTTTAGGAACCCTCAAGGAAAACAAAAAAGTGGCAAGTGTTACGCTTCTGTCTGATCACCTTAAACTGTAGAAGTGTCATCTTTGTATTCAGTAAAAAAAGCAAAATTTTCTGTATAAAAATAAGAAAAAAATCACATTGAAAATTCTTTGCTACTAATCTGTCAAGTGTCTACTGTACATATGGATTCTACTGAGCAAGACCCAATGCTGTCGATTTTAACTACAGCAACTTGTCATATTCCTCCCTTAAGCAAAATAATGGGAAGAAAGGAGTAATTTTTTAATGCAAAACTGTTTGTCCGGGTTGTATCTAGGCTGGTGGAGTGTGATACCTCTTACTGTTCAGGTCAGTTTGCTGGTAACATCAGTGATGTAGCAGAATGTAATGGTTTTGTTTGTATGCATGGCTGTGACCTGAAGCTATGCACAATGTCAGTTTCCCATCCCAATCCTTGGCTGCATCCCTGCTACCATCATTTATTCCAAGGGATAATCTTATCTTCTGAGCTTCAGCATTGGTGTAAAAAACAAAACAAAACAAAAAAAAACCCACCAAAAACTAAAATGCAAACCAAGCGTGCAGCACCCATCATAGAAACAGTGTTAGCTGGGGAATGATGGCTTGTCACAGTAGACAGAAACATCTCTCTTGCATGTATGGCATTCTCTCCAAACAGGTGTGCACATCATATGATTTATTTCTGTGGATGTGACAGACTGACATTAATAAACTATGAGCTTCTCTTCTTATCATAACCCTTGCTTGAATGCCGTCTTCTGAACTGTTACCCCTTGTGCCAGTGTATCTTTCCAGTGTGATGAATTGTTTTTATTTTGGTGAAGGCAGGATAATGTTGATCATCACATGAAAGCTTGGAATGGTGTCTTTAGAGACCTCTTAATTATGACAAAATTTTTGCAAGGAGTGGAATAAACTGTCAAGGTAAATCATTAATCCTTACACCTTTTTTCTTGCTCAGCATAATATTCTGGTAGTTGCTGAAACTTCCGTGTAGTTAAGTTTGACAGAATATGAACAAAATGCTTCCTTTCCAGTTGAGACATGATTCCCTTTCCCCAGAAAACAGGCATTTGGCATTCAGATGTGCCTTGCATTTAGATCTCAGAACAATACCTGCAAAGGCTGTATTAACCTGGAATAGGTGTAATCCACAGCTTTTGAAACACTTTGGCTGAGTGAATATCCTCTTGTAATCCGCATAGCACACAACTTTCCCCACATAACTGCCTCAGCTAATGCCCTGTTCTGGGGTCAAGACTGTTGAAAATGTAAGCATTAGCTAATTGAATTGCTGACTCATTGGATGGCTCATCATAAGCTATAAAAATGCTCTTGCATTATTCTTATGTCTCATAGGTCTAGTCAGTGTCAGTCATGTTAATGATGGTTTTTTTGCTTTCACTTAGCCTGTATACTGTCTGAATAATTTCCTGGTTTACTGGTTTAATACTTCTCTTCTTCTTTTCTTTTTCTTCCTGAATTAGTCCTAAATCTGAGTAGTTGGGATATTTCATAGATGATGTGTTTCAAGACTGATAGTGGAACCAACTTTAATCTTATATCTCCTAGGAAGCTGCCTCTGTACATAAAATACTACTTTTTATTCTATTTATTAGATTGTATATCTTAGGAGATTCAGCAGGAACTAGAACAAGGATTACAAATTACGTTGCAAGCTAGTTACTAAACAAGACCAAGACAAATCAGTTGTATTTTTTTGTTCATATTTTCCAATACTGAATTTTTTGCATTCCCGCTGTATATATGCAGATATAGTCTGGATAGGAAATAATTAACTTTCTATTCCAAGGAAAACACTTGTGGTCAGTTTAAATTGTTGTATACATTGTTTTATAAACTAGTGTGGCATTTAGGCTTAACCTGACGACATTTCTCCTCCCTGGTTTTTTCAGTAACACCTGTTGCCGATCTTGCAGTCGTATGGGAGACTGCTCCCATGGAAACACCCTCTGCACTGTATGGTGGCTGCCTTTGATTTAATGCATTTTTCATAAAAGAATTTTTTTCCTCATTTTTCTGATGCATCTGTCATGTCTCTGGATATTCCGGTAGTATGTATATTCTCCCACCCTTGTTCACAAATACTGGGTCTGTTACACATTTGCACGCTGATTTGTGTAATGCCCTCAGGGTTGTTGATGTGACTTCGCTATCAGTTCAAGTCACAGATACTAAGTCTCTACTTGATCTTATGTAGTATACACTGTGCAGCTCATCCAGGTCTGTCTGAAGTACCTATAGATTCACCACTGCGTGGATCTACAGCAAGTTAATTGCATTTGCACTTTAGTTAAATGCAGCATTTGAGAGATGGGTAAGGAAACAGTGGTTATAAACTTCAGGACTTAAAGTGGGACAAAAAAAAGATAAAAAGTAGCTTTTCAAATGCCAAATTATTGAGGGACCCAAGAGTTTTCTAGGGGACTCTCATTCACTGAAGGCTCTGATTTTGTTTACATCTGGAGGAAAAGGAAGCTGGGTCACATAAGGGGGGCACCCAGGCTCAGAGTAATTAAATGTGGTTTTTTACTCCTGGTCCACTTTTTTCTCAGTGAAGTCAAATAGAGAAGGTGGGTGAAAATCCAAGGAGTCTAAATGGATGCCGGTTACACTATGAATATGGTTAGTGAGTTATACCACTTTTAACAGCATATGGGGTTTTGGGGATAGCAAAACAGACCTTGATGTCAACAAAGCTTTCTGAAACAATTGGCTTTTTTAAGACCGCACCGGGTTAAAAGAACCCAAACAAATAAACAACAAACCGAAACCCACAACGTTTTTAAAAAAGCAATCATGGTATTCACAAACTAAAGAAACAGTAATACCATTACTGAGGTCCCTAATTTTTCTTCAAGTATACCGTATAAAAGTATACACATACAAACCAAGCAGAAATACCGTAGAATCATGGAATGGTTTGGGTTGGAAGGGACCTTTAAAGTTCATCTAGTCCAATGCCCCTGCCACGTATTGAAATTGTGATTTGAATTGTGAAGTAAGGGTCATAAATTGGAAAATACCAGAATAAAGTTTGCTCATGCAGCCAGCTTTACCTGCCTGTGAAAAAGCTGGCAGTTACTAATTAACATTCAGTAGAAGCTTAGAATTCCCATTTAGCTAATTTAACAATACTAAAGACTGAATCATTTTTTCAAAACAGCTGATTAGCACTGGTAGAGTGCTTTTAAAGGCAGGTAAGTCATGAGGATGTACTTTCCTACACATATCAGCACTTTCACCCATGGATTTGTGACCCGTTTCTTAGACTTTTGTTGTATGCAGCGTGGACTTTGTAGGGATTTATCACATACACATTAAATGCCTGAGCAATCTTTACCCTTGTAACCAGCAGTTCTTGTTCTCACCCTCATTCCTACTGGAGATTTCATATAAAATACAGCAGCTTATCCTCTCACATTCTCTCTCTTTCTCTGTTATTTAGGTAACAGTATCTTTCTCACTATCTGAATCCTTTTGCTTTTTGGAGTTCTAGTTAAACGCCTATATGTGAGTGAAGGCAATCTATTAAGAGTGTTAAGGGAATTGTTATCTTTGGTCACTGAAAGTGTAACAGGAGTACAGAATATAAGAACATAGGATTGTAAGGGCAAGCATGCTGATTACAGGCTGCTTACCATTGTAGTTCTTTTGGTAAAACATTGCATGACTACTATGGCTACATGCTCTGCAGTGGTCATATTGCACCTAGCCACAACAATTTGTCCAAATTATGCTCGTGCTCTTTACTGGCTTTTCTGGATGCCCACACAATGGAAATAGGATCACTTTCATCCCACACAGCTATTCTAGCCTTATGATGCTCATGAAAGTAGAGGTTCTAACAGTGAAAAGGTGGTTTACTATTTATTAATGATATGTACAAAGGAGATCCAAGCACCCTGAAACTAGAAGGTCACAGATCCAGACACAGTCATTGCAGCTGGTTTTTGTCTCTCAAATCAAACAGAAGCAGAACTTCAGATCCAGCATTTCTGAATAATATAAATCTTTCTTTGGGGCAGGACTGAGTTATAGACTGCTGGATAACCTTTGCCTACCTAATGATGACAAAGTTATAATTAAGGTTACATTAGTAACAGGAGACATCTGACTTTGAACGGCTGACCAGTGTTAAGTAACAACACAACTTTGAGCTAATTTCTCTGACCTGATCTGAATCCTTGCACCGGCATGCGGGTAATGAGTAGTGCAGCAGTGAAGCCCCCAGCTGGAAGGAACTCAGCAGAAGAGGCTCTGACACAGCTGTCACTGGAGCATTCTGCATAGGAATCTCCAAGCTGCATGTGCCCTGCTGTGTCTACCCCCCCACAGCAAATAGCGTCTTGGGAACCGTTACTAGTCAAGCCCTGGCCAAGTGCTTTTGGACTTGTTTGGACTGGGAACAAATGGAGCCACCCTCAGAAGGCAGAAAGTCGTAACAGAGTCCTTGACAGCTCCTTGCTTCATGCTTCAGTACAAACACTCTTGTCTCTTGACTTTAAAATAAACTGACAAGAGATGATCTGCTTAAAGTGCCACACATTTCTGCCAGCAGTAGTAGTGTGTCACTAGTCAAGTGCTTTTCTTCTGGCTATTTCTCATTGCTGAAAATCTGCAGGGGGAGTAATTAGAAAAAAAATTGTCAACAGAAATGATGTTTAAGGCCCATGCTAATAGCTCACTCTTCCCATCTGCTTAAGAAAACCATCCCTCCAGTAAATTCATTTTTAATTTGAAGAGGAAGCTTGGTTCAGTCACACCACAGTCATTTTTAATTATGTTACTGAGACTGTGTTGGGTTTTTCTCGCGCCTTCTGAGCTGCTGCTCCATTTCCTCACTAGTGCTGACTCTCCTGCACTCTTCATTAGGAAGACAGGACCTCAAAACACAATACACTAAGCAGACCTGCTACCTTTTTTTTTAATGTGGGGTGGCTTTTTTTCTAAAAATAAACTCATCCACTTCCCTCGTTTCCCAACTGTCACACAGAGACACTTTTAGCATCTGTTGGTATTAGGAAGCTATAAATAGGGATATCTGGGGAACAAACCAGGGAAAGAGTTTTTTCCCCTTCTCCTTTGAAATAAATAGGTATTAAAGCATATTTGAAGGAAGAGAGTAAAGGAAGGAATGGTGAATATGTATGTGTACATTTTCTTCTAAATAAAGATAGCAAGTAATCAGTTGGAGATACATTGCTACTGTACTTTAAAAAAAAAAAGGTGATTCCTACCAAACTCCAGCAGTCTCAACAGATATTTGGATCCCACCAAGCATTTTGCATGGGTATTTATTGGAAAAAAACATGCACAAACTAAGAAATTTTAAGTGTGCTTCTGCCTACCTTCAGCTTCAACATTCTCTATGCATTAGACAGTTGTACATGGACAGCATATTTGCACTATGTTTTTGTTGATTAAATGGTCAACAGTAGCATTCATACAGCTAGCTCTCTCCTATTACAGTCCAAAGAGTATTCTCCACCACAATGACAACCTCCTCTGCAATAAAGTCTGCTTCATGAGAAGTTATCTCATTAGCGTGATTGATGATCTTTATGTGTAACAGGATATTTCCACTGCTGTACTATGGGAAATGCAATAGAAGACAATCAAAGGCATCTGGATTAAAGGGATTAGCAGGGACAAGGAGCGAATCGAGATCTCAGATTCAGTGATTCCTTTCAATTTGTCATACAGAATCACAGAATGGTAAGAGTTGGAAGGGACCTTGGAGGTCCAACCCCCCCACCAAAGCAGGTTCACCTAGAGGAGGCTGGACAGGAACGCATCCAAGAGGGTTTTGAATATCTCCAGAGAAGGAGATTCCACAACCTGTCTGGGCAGCCTGTTCCAGTGCTCTGTAACCCTCAAAGTAAAGAAGTTTTTCCTTATGTTCAGGTGGAATTTCCTGTGCTCCAGATTGTGCCCGTTGCCCCTTGTCCTGTCACTGGGCACCACTGAAAAGAGTCTGGCTCTTTCCTCTTGGCACCCGTCCTTTAGATATTTATAAGCATTGATGAGATCCATTCTCAGTCTTCTTCCGGGTAAACAGACCCACGTCCCTCAGCCTTTCCTCATAAGAGAGGTGCTTCATATGCTCCGTCATTTCTTGCCTGTCTGTTGCTGTTTCCCAGATATTAGCTTGTACTGCTTTGCCAATGACTGCAAAAATGCAGAACTTTGTAGAGTGGTAGTTAAGATCTTCACAAGAGAGAGGACACTAGCTTTGAATATCAGCCACTGCACAACTAAGGATATTCTTAGTGCCATGATCAGCCGCATCTGTCCAACAGGAGGATGCAGCAATGAAAGGAGGAGGACACTGAGTAGCCATTCGGTATTAACTTGTCTTCCTTGGTGCAGTAATTTTTATCAGTTTAGTTAGTAGGGAGAGTTGCAGGCTGGAGGTATCACATAACCTTGTAAACTGTGCGCTACTTTCTCCCCCTTCATTATCACTCTCTGTCTCCGCTGGTTGAATGACAAGGAAATGGTCATCTTGCTCAGTTTTCTAAAAAATTGTCTATAGATGCCCACTCTGAAGAAAGACTCTTTATTAGACCTTAGTTTGGATCCTGGAAAACAATTTACTTTAATTTCAAGAATTCTTAAACTGAGACAAAACATTAAAGAGAGGTACAATTGAAAGACTGAAAGGCATTATAATTCTGGGACAAGACTCCAGACTGTTGAACAGTCCTTTGTGCAGTGAACAATTTTATCCAGGAGAAAAAGAAAGGCAATCTCACCTAGGGTTCACCAGAAGAACACAGATTTTCAAAAGAAGAGTCATAAGCAACACATGGTCAGAGCTTCTTTAAGCTACTGATTGTAAGAGAACTGATTTCGTTATCTTAAGCCTCTACCTTATTAAAACTTGGTTGTAATATTTTCTTTATATTTTGCATTGTGTTTCAGGAAATATCTTGTGACTATGGTTATGAATATGGAATTAATATTTCATGATATATTATGGAGTATTACAATTTTTAATAAAACTTGAAGCTTATTTATGCAAGGGAAGTGTGTTTTCATATTGTGGGATGTGTGTTCCTCTGGAAGTTTTTAATAAAATATAACTAAAAACATACCGATCACATTTCAACAAAACTAGTACCTTATATAAAAGTGCAAATAAGATCTCCTTACTGTAGATAGCTTTGCAGAAGTGAAGGTAGGTGAAACAACAAGATGAGAAGAGCACACTACCCAAGATTTTAAAAATATATTTATTACCTAGAAGCATAGGTGCTCACACCTTTGCCTTTGTAGTTTAAAGTCGTGCATACTATGTAACTCTGTCCTGGCATCTTCTGTGTTGGACCCCAACTTTGGTCTGTGCATTCAGAGCTGCTGTTCTCTTTATCTTACACTGTGGTCTGTGGAGGAAGCAGATTGTGAACCACTGGGATTGATAGGCAAAGTTATGAGATTTTGGTGCAGGAAATAACCTCCAGATTGTGACAAGATTCTGCCTCATCAGCTCCTGTGTCAGGATGAGGCCCTGCTTACTCTGCTTCTTAAATGCTGTATCATAGAATCGTCATAGAATCACAGAATGGTTTAGGTTGGAAGGGACCTTAAAGATCATCTAGTTCCACCCCCCCTGCCATGGGCAGGGACACCTCCCACTAGACCAGGTTACTCAAAGCCTCATCCAGCCTGGCCTTGAACCCTTCCAGGGATGGGGCAGCCACAGCTCCCCATGACAAACTGTTCCAATGTCTCACCACTCTCACAGCAAAGAATTTCTTCCTAATATCTCATCTAAATCTACCCTCTTCCAGTTTGAAGCCATTACACCTTGTCCTTTCACTAGACTACCTTGTAAAAAATCCCTCTCCAGCTTTCTTGTAGGGCCCCTATAGGTATTGGAAAGCTGCTCTAAGGTCTCCACAGAGCCTTCTCTTCTCCAGGCTGAACAACCCCAACTCTCTCAGCCTGTCTTCACAGCCCTCTGATCATCTTCATGGCCCTTCTCTGGACCCACTCCAATGGGTCCACATCCTTCTCGTGCTGAGGACTCCAAAGCTGGACCCAGTACTCCAGGTGGGGTCTCAAGAGAGCAGAGTAGAGGGGCAGAATCACCTCCCTTGACCTGCTGGCCATACTTCTTTTGATGCAGCCTGGGATATAGTTGGCTTTCTGGGCTGCAAGCGTGCATTGCTGGCTCATCTTGACCTCCTCATCCACCAACACCCCCAAGTCCTTCTTTTCAGGGCTGCTCTCAATCCATTCTCTGCCCAGCCTGTATTTGTGCTTGGGATTGCTGCGACCCAGGTGTAGGACCTTTCACTTGGCCTTGTTGAACTTAATGAAGTTGGTATGGGCCCACCTCTGAAGCCTGTCCAGATCCCTCTGGATGGCAATCTGTATAATCCCTGTCCTTCTTAGTCTGGCAGGAGTTCTCCAAACAAGGCCCCCATTCCTGTCTGACTACTCAAAGTGATTGATAAAGACCCTCTCCTCACAGACTATGCTTGGTTCAAAGCCCATGGGATAACAGAAAAGCAACAAACTAATTTTTTTTTCTTAGTTCCTATGATATCAAACACAAAATATTTTCCCTGGTTTGGAGATACTAGTCTACCCAGACTTCCCACTATTAGAAGACCATGGAGGATGTTACTTCTATGATGGCTGGCCTGTTTTTTTATTGTGATTGCTGATTAAGAGGGTCTGACAGTTTGAAAATTGCAGGGCTAGACAGTTGCTAGATTTTCTGGATAAAAACTGAGGAACAAGACGGAAGGGTATGAACTACCAGAGCAGAATACGATAATGATATAAAGGTTATTGGAACATGACAGAAAAGCAATTGTGGTGATAAAGCATGCATTGAAGAGGATGTGCTGCTTTGGAAACAGAGAAACGGAAGTTAAAGCAGTTAAAGCAGGTTAACACATATATTTATAGATGGACTATTAAGAGTTAGGAAGGAAAGCACAATAAAATCGAGCTGGCTAAAATAAAAAGCATCAAATTATTTTTTTGGGGAGGCATAGTAAAAACTTTTCTGCTAGAATAATACTGTGAGTCTGATACAAATTGCTGTGTCAAATTTGGAAATTAGAGATTTCTTTAAAGCTGTAGAAGCATAAATACTAACAGGAGTTGATTTGTGAGAAACAGACTGGAGAAGTAGTTCTGCTGCCAGTGGTAGAGCCTAGATACTCCTCAGTGTCCCAGGCGGTAAGATTTGTGTTGGGTTTTTTTTATCAAATAGCGACGGAACTAAAAAATTATGACGTTAGTTCAGACAGGCTAGTATACGAGACAAGTACGTGGGAGAAGACTAGGTCACAGAAAATAGTTATGGCTTGATTCAGTTTAAACTGAAGTTGATTTAATGTGAGCCAAATCAAACTAAAGGTAGATTTGAATAAATCTGTGAGTAAAGTTCCACATTTAAAAAGAGTGAACTCAGAAATACTTAAGGAAATAGCTAGTAAAGTCAACTGTATTGGGGAGCTGTATATGGAAAGGTTTGAAATGCTAAATATTTCAGGAAACTGTGTGTGACCAGTATGAAAGAGCTCTAGACTAGGTGTATGAATAACCTCAAAATCGTATTACTAGCTAGCCAAGACTGGACTAAAGAACATATTAGCTGTGTTTCACACAATTTGCCTGAGCTACAAGCTGAACTGAAACAAACGTCCTTCTCAAAATGGGATTATATACCGCCCTTAATACAAGTCTCTCTGGTATCATTTCTACAGGTGCGTTAAGACTTGTAAATATCAAATGCTACACAGTTACAAAAGGCATCACTGGTAATAATCTAATGCTAACAGCCCTATTAAAAGTTCAAGCCCTATGGCTAGTGTTGTCAAGTTTTGCAGGAGTTTAGATGTTTAGTGTCCATTTAGGTAACTAGCTATTAATAAATATAAATGCTGGCATACCCAAGTCATAAAAATTGTCAGTCAGGAAAAATATAAAAATGCAGAGTCAATACAATATAATTTTACAATAAAATATAATTTTACTGGATCATAATTCACAGAAATTCTTGTTATACAGCACTGTGAGGAAGCAGTATAGCATCAGAATATCTAATTTCTGTTTTTAATATTGTTATGGACCTAGTCTCTGGCTGCTGGCATAATTTATCACTTTGTTGCACCTTAATTTTCCCTTTCTGGGTGGTAGATGTGATGCTATGATCCTTCACATAGGATCTGAAGAAACTAACAAAATAATGTAATGGTGAGAACTAGAACATCATGCTTTGAATGAAACAGAGTTCTTTGTAACTTAAGAAAAAACTGAGTTTCCCATCTTTGGTATATGTTAAACATTGCACGTGAAAATGTTCATGCCCTGTAAAAATGATGGAGGTTTTTGGATTGTGTAAGAGGATGAGTTGTCCAGAGTTAGACAAGTAGAATGAAATGATGAAACTTCTAGCAGTGTGGCTTCAGCTTTTCCTCCATTAGCAAGACTAGTACCAAAGCTCTGCAACAAATTATAGTATCCATATTCAGAAAGCATGGATAAAGTGAAGAGTAAAAATAGACAGAAGAATGAATGCCTATAGTCTGGAGAAGCTGTTTATAAGGGAAGCCTAAAGGCTGTTTTCCTTAGTAAACAACCTATTAAGATGTAACTTTCTAGTGTATACATGTGTGTCTGTGCATGATCAAAACACACAGAATATGTCTGCCAATTCCACCTTTATGGTTTTATCTTTTAATGATTTTTAAAATTATTTAATCTGTCAGGCACTGCAGAGCAGTTATTACATGAGACAAGTTCTTTTAATCTTTATTCCTGTAGTAGAAAAACATAAAACAATATACAGTAACTGAAATTGGAAATTCAACTTACACATATTGGAAATGTAGAACAATTTTGTTTTAATTTTTTTCATAATCAGGGCAACTATCCATCGGAAATCTTAAGATATAAGGAACACTGAATGATTATTGAATAGCTGTAACAGACGTACTGTTTGGGGGAAATTTGGGGCCTTGAAGCAGGAACCTCTGTGGCCACTGTGATGCAGAAAGTTATGTTAAATTATTTCAATAGTCCTTCGCATCTGTGATTCTGTATATGTGGACCATGACAGCTGGCACAAAAGACTCTGTGGATCCCTCAGGGAAGTTGAACCATTTTGCAATACTGCTTTCTGGGATCTTTCACAAAGGAAAAGCAGAGGTGTAGGGGAATACTTCTGTCTGTTCTTTCCTGTGAGGCTCTGTGGGTATGACAATAGTTGCTGCTATTCTGGGGCAAAATTCCTTCCTTTTTTTATATGAGAAAGACGATTTCCTCTATAAAAAAGGTCCTTTTAAACACTTAGAATAGAACCACAAAGACCCACTGGTGTGCAAATGAGGAGTAAAGAAATAATATAGGAAAGATAATGCTAAGAAGAAATGGTAGGGGTGAGAACTCCAGGTTTAGGTAAGGACTCCAAAGAGAGGGTGTGGGGAAAAAAAAAGACTGTAACAAAAGATGGAGAAGCCCTTAAACTTGCTATGACACAAGGAGCAACTGCATATATGTCTGATAATTGGCTCAGGATAGCTTTTTTATAGAATCTGAAAACTGACAATGATTAAAATCAGTAGGGTTCTAATTGCCCATTTAAAAAATTTTACCAATACAGTAAATGAACTCTTGAATGCCTCAAGTTGCCTTTTTTTTCTTTTTCTTTCCTCTGTTTCAGGGTTATAAAAATAGCTGATCAAAAACAGAACTGATGGATTTGGCTCTTAGATATGTTCTTTGCTGTTGTAACTATAACCAGCTGCTTGACTAAAATTGACACTGATTTATTAATTTACCAGATCAGAGGAAGGTCAGTAATAACTTGTCCTCTTCCTCCTCAGTATTATCTTCAAGTTTACAGTCAGGTCTCGCAGAGATTTTTCCATACATTAGCTATACATTATGGTCTTGGTAAGAAATACATTTGAGTCTCCTAGAGATTTTTCACTGATTACTGTTGGATCAGGCTGAGCTGGACTTTGCAGAGATGTCATTTGGCATCTGTCCATACCACAAGTCATACTGTGCTGTATTCTTTGAAATTATTGTAAATGTTTCTTGAGCACAGGAATGTCGAAATCCACAAAATCTATCAAAGAAAGAGCATTCTTGGAAATGTTTTGCAGATGGAAATACTAGAAACATTTTACAAATTAAATATTCTGTATTTGTCAATTCTACAAAAAGAATGCATAAAGCCCCTCCTTGTATTGGAATATTAACACTTTCCCAGTATTTAAAAACTCAGCCATGAAATTGCCTAACTGCAGCTAAACACATTTTTATCACATGTTGAAAAACAAAATTCCAAAAAGAAAGTGTATAGCAAATCAGTTACCTGCTAAAATGTGTAGGTATTTCCTATTAGTTGTTGATGTTACATGCCAGGATGTGCTAGAAATGCTGTCATGGAATGCAGATGTGCATTTCCATAACATGAGCAGACATACACCTGCTACCTGATAACAGAAACATACATTTTGATCTCATTATGAATTTGTCATTCCCTAGCAAGTAATGGGGAAATGGCTCTATAAGCCTTGGGAAAAAATGTGGCAAGTAGCTCAGCTCCCAGAACAATTGATTTGCTCCATGATTTCCTCTTGAACCATAAAAGATGGTCTCAGAAAAAAAAGATAGCATCTTGGCCAAGACAGGTTGAATTGCTGCAAAGTATATTTGTTTCAGAAGCCCCAGGTTTGGGCAGTCCTCTACTTAGAAAGATCCAGGAACATTCATACTATATTGAACGTAATGATTGCTATGTATGTGGAGCTGAATATATGCAACTAAAGCAACTTGTGGCAAATGTCTAGCGAATATAAGTTCTTCCCAGAAACTCAGTCTATGTTGATGTCTCCTTCTGATGACTGATGCACCAATAAGAATCAGTACTTCTGAGAAGAATCCCCAGAAAATGTTCACCTCACATTTATGCCACTGTTCATGTCCATACCACTGTCATTGGAGCAGACTTGACAAATTATGAAAACGAGGCAATGAAATGTGTCTCTTCAGAGGCAACCTCAGTTAACTTCCATTTCATTCTCATGCACAGTTATTACTGTTGTAACGAGCATTTCAGAGATCGTCAAGACTCTTTGGATGTAATAACACTTCTTTACTCTTTGTCAAAGGAAGCACTGATGCCCACAAATGAGAATCTGTGGCATAATATGCTTTATACTGTCAACCTTTGATGACGAAACTGAAGCATTGCAGTTTTTATTTTTGCAGAAATAACATTTATCCTTTTTGAATCTCTCTATGGACCACTATATGGTCTGACTAGACGTTTGGACAACAGATCTTGTCTGTTAATGTTGTTGCGTTTGAGTTCCTGATTGTATTGACAGCAATCATCTTTCTAATCATGAAAACCAACATTTAGATTAATTGCTGTAATAAGACTTTTCTTAGTGTGCAGTGATTCTCATTCAGGGGCTAAGGCCTTTTCTTAAACAATTATAAATTTGGCTCAAGAAAAAGATGGTGCTGAACTCCAAAGACAAGACAATTATGTAACTCGTCATTGAGAATATCACCAGTTACAATGCTCAATGATGCAGAGCAACTGAGCAATATAAGCAGTGATGTCCTTATCAGATTGTAAGTTTCACCTGTGAAATTGAAATCTCTAGACAGTGATGGATAGGGCAGACATGAAATGCACCTTTGGCAAGGCTATGACTTCATGGCCTTTACTTATAGTACCTGATTTGCCTATCGTATTAGCAATTATCTTGCTCACAGAGTAAGCAGAGAACAGCCTGTTCAGGAGTTTTTCTCTTGTTTGCTTTAAGATAATATGATAGTCTTTCTGAATAAGAATCTCTAATGCAGGTTGACTAACATCAGGCTATCCCAGGACTGTGATCTTAGATAGCAAGCAAGCAGGCACATTAATTTAGATTCTGCGATGGCAATCCTTTTATCTCAAGTAGGTAAAGTCACATTCAAGATCATTCTCTACTGCTCCTAGGATTGGCTCCAGAAGTTCTACTGCTGCTTGTCATCAGTAGCATGTAAACCTTGTCACCAGAAATTTGAGGGCATATTTATGAAGCACAGTTACTGGGGTCTTGAGAACACTAACAGGGCCTTAATGGCCCTGACAGCCTCATTTGGGGCTTTCACCTCACCTGCCACCAGTTGGCCCAGGAGCCGCATTTTAGTTTAACTCTGGCCTTCAGTCCCAGTCTGAGCTATGTCACAGGAGTGTCTGTCCTCTGCTTAGCCACAGTCATGCTTGTGCCTGGGCATAGACCATGTTGATCTGGACCCTGATGTGCAGACTGACTTTGTGGCTTGACCTTGGACCTGCCTCATCTCTATGGACCTGCCTGTTGATCACTGGACTGTGTCTGACCCGGGTTATGATTGTTTGACCTGATCCTGACCCTGACCAGCAGATTGACTTCCTGGCTTGACCTCGGACCTGCTCATCACCACATACTTGCCTGATGATTTGGACTCTTGATTGAGCCTGACTGCCTTCTCTAGGACTGCCTCTACTGCCATAGCGCTGCTCCCTGTTGGTGAGGTCATTGCTCCAAACCTGCGTTGTGGCTGCTCTCAACTCCCAGCTCTCCACCTGTTAGGGAGCAATGCTGTTCTCACTGTTCCCTGACACAGCAAAAGGAGGCTGCTTCACAAAGAATGGTGAGCCAGGAGACAAGTCTGCCGAAGAGGCTGGCAGGAGCACTATCTTTACTAACAAGGGATGCGGTCCCATGATATCAGAGCAAGAAAGCAGGGCATGTTCAGAGAAAGCAACCTGAGATGGCCAACAGTAACAAGCATGAGCCACAAGTCTATTGATTGCCAGGCAATACCGTAGTAACAAGCAGTTCCTAGGTCAAGCCAGGAAATCAACTCAGTAGGACAGGGTCTGGCACAACAAAGCACCTGGCCAGGTTCAGGATTACCTTCCATGGTACGACAGTGACCAGGGGAAAGGACCTGAGCTTAAATACAGCTTCCAAGTGAAGGGGGGAGGCTCCAGATAAGGCCTCTCACTTCTCTTCCTGACACAGCTCCTTTCACACAAATCTGATCCAAACTGACAGAGTGGCACAGAGCTGTGCTTAAACACAGACAGCCAAACCCCATGGAGGGGATACAAAAAATGTTTCTGTGGTTTACTACTCTTATTTTTACAGTTTTATTAGTTATGGCTGTGTTCCCCTAGTCTGAATATAGCTGGTGTGAACTTACAACCACTGTATTTGATTATGACCTTTTATTGGCAGAGTAAAGAAACAATGACTATAATTTTTCTTTGCTTGTGTGGGCACCTGTAGGTGCTGGTCAAGTCACCTTTTAATCTACTTTAGGATAAACTAAACAGATCAAGCTTCTTTAGTGTCGCAGTATAAAACAAACAATGCTGCTGTTGACTGTGGAGATTTAAGTTTCTTGCTCTGAGGAATTTATATATAAATCAAATGGGTAATAGTCATATTATAATGAACGGTTACAGCTGGTCAGAAGGTCAGAGGAGACATGGAAACCTACTGGCAGAAAGAAAGGAAGAGTGCCTAGGGAAAGCATTATGTTCAAACATTTTAGTTCTGAGCCTCTGATTTGGTTTCACAATTTTCTAAGGGTATTTTCATGTTATTATAAAATTCTGTGTCTTATCTCCCATTTTATTTTAGCTTTAATCAGGTTTTGGCAAAGGAACACACAGTGATACATAAAAAGGAAAAGGAAGTGAATTCAGTGGAAGGATTTGAAGGAGGTCTATTTCTTTTTCTTCACATATCTTTTCTAACTTTCACAACCATTCCTGAGGTTGTGTAGAATTCAGCATACCATTTTCTATAGGAAGAATACAGGTTATTCCAAGCCATATTAGATTTTCTAATACACCTAATGCCAGAAAGCACCCATGAGCAGTGACCAGTTCTAAATATTTTAAAAGAAAGTGCAAAAAATATCCCAGCTGGAGTGATGACTGTGGCATAAAACAGCCTCAAGGCATTTCAAATGCTTCTTAAGAAGAGCTGAATTTTGAATATGCAATTTGAGGCATCCTGAAAGGAAAATGTTTTAGGACAGTTGCTGAAAACTGACCTCACTTTGAGAAAGGAATATAAAATATCCAAAATAAATAATCAATCCTGAATGACTTGAGCTGTACTTTGTACCTGTAATTGTCTGAATATATGAAATGCGGACATGCTTCTTAGATATCTATTCTCCTCAAGCTTCTTAAAATTCATTTATATAATGACATTTAGTAGAGTTGGCCTTCTGAGATCACAGACAGCCATTAATTACAATTAAATAAAGGATACCATGAATGACTTCACTGATTTGTCACTAAGGCAGTTTTCAGGACAGGATATAATGATAGATAAATGTTTTACATTGTGATTCCTGCAAAAATGAGTTTTTGCAGGAAAATCAGATCAGAAACACAAACACTAGAAGACTGATTAAGTACCTCAATTTACTAGTTGTATCCTTCATCAGCATGAAGACACTTAATACATCCTCTTACATTCTTGCCTATTTAAATTGCCTTCAGATTTTTGTATTATAGCAAGAGATGATAACTTCATTTTAGTTCCGGTTAGTGTTTAGTTTGTTTCTTAGCTGAATTTTTTTAAATGCTCTTCAAATTTGTTAGATCTCTATGACACAACCCACACAAAAGGTGATGTAATTTTTTTCCTTCTCCTAAACTTCCAAAAAGAATTCAGTAAGACTGAATTTTTGGGAGCACCAAAATACTGACAAAGAAGAACAGTACCCTGCTGATTTTGTTGAAAAGCAGCAGTATAGGTGTATCCTTTTTTGGCTAAACAAATATTGAGTAGTTTGAGGTTTACATGCAGCCTTCTTTTTTTAGACACTTACCTGAGACAATTGAAAATTTGAAGAAAACAAGTCACTACTTCTGGCAAATAAATTGGTGGTACTGAAATCAAAACCATCTTTAGAAGGTAGTTATTCTACTTCTACTACAATACTATTTGAACACTACATGAATCTCCAGAGAGAACTGGTATTAGCCCCATTTTATAGACGGTTAGGACAATATGACAGCAGAGTTGGAGTCATCTGCAAGAAGCCCACATTCTAGACAACTCCCTGAGTCTAATTTCTTATTAGTTAAGTCATTTTTCTTTGGCTAGTATTTATTTTACTCCCTTTGACAGGTTCTTTAGAGATGCATAGCCTTTTCCCTTGCCTAAAATCAAGGATTAAGATTAAAATCGGGATTTCTGAATTTGAGCTTAAATGGCATCATACAAACATTTGGACTTGAATTCACCATTTCCCAGCATAAATTCCTAAGTACAGGGTGAATCTTACTCTTATGGAACCTTAGATGAAAACATTTGCTCATCAGTATTCTTTGAGTAATGTAATTTCAAACTCAAAACGCAAGAACAGTAAAGAACAACAGGATTTAAGTCTTGCACTCATTAATTTCTTTCTAATGTTAATTCTGTTAGTGGAAACAAACTTTGCTCTTTTAACTGTAGAAGCAGCTGCTGTTCAATAGTGGATGCATCTGTTTTTTTTCAGAGGCATATTTAATAAAACTGCTTTACAGATTTTCAAAAGGGAACAAGCTATTATTTGGCCCAAAATTATTTTTATCTCCCTCATTATTAGCTAAAGATATCTATGGAAACACATTTAAGCAAAGTTTATGTTACTATTCTCTTTTTCTAGACGAGTATGTGCATTGTATGTCATTCTGTCAACATGAAGCTAAACTATATCTTCATTTGTTTCTGGGACTGAAACAGAAGCGAGTATTTCTATCATGTTCATGGTAGGACTCTGGAGATGGCTGTGCAATGGTAAACCTCTGTCCCAAGGGCGCGTAGTTCAGTGACTTGATTGGAAAATCGGACAAACAGAGGTATTTTCAGGAGAGAAAGGATAGATCTGCTTTAAAGGGTCATTTGGATCTGTGAACATTAGTTAAATAGTAAGTACAATAATTTACATCCATTTCTCCAAGGTGTGATTGTATTGTGCACCTTCCAGAAGACATTATAGTTGAGGATTTATTTATCTTGAGCCGGCCACATCTGCTCCAGTCACACCTTGTACTCCAGGTCTGAGCAGCCTGTATGTTATCATGAGCTGCTGCAAGGGGATCTGCTGGAGTGCCCCGTGCCAGCCTGTGCTGCACGCTGGTGGGTGTTGTGACAGACATAGCATTCCAGCCTGTCAGGAGAAGTATGTGGTTTTGGTTTTTACACAAAATGAAAGGCACCATGGCGTGGGACAGAGGAAGAACCTCTGCATGAACAGGTTCTGTGCGGTGCACAGTGGGAAAATCCATCTGGGTTCGGTCTGATGCTACATGAGAAAGCACGGTTCCCAGGATCTGAAGGCATGTAAGATTTACTTCTTATCTATATTTCTCTTTTTATCCCATCTTACTAAACCAGGTATTTTATTGTATCATTTGCTTTGAGACCTTTCTTTCTGAGATCCAGAAGGAATGCTGCACCGTCTCTCTCTTTCCCACTGCCTCTGCCCCCACCCCCCCAGTGCAGAACAATGCTGAAGTTGATGGGATCCTGGGCCTTGACTATTATAGGCTCTGAAGAGGTTTGTCTGGGAGTAATCAGTCAGTGAGAAAGAACTGGTAAGAGATCTTGAGCCAGCCCAGGGCCTAGACTGAAGGGAATGACACGATACGTAATTTTTTTGAGGAACTGTGATGGGACAGAGATTAATTAGGAGACAGGAATCTGTAAAGTACCTGTATTTAGAGACATTCCAGAATTGCTAGGTGAGGTTAGAAAGAAGTCACAGACAGCAGAGGTTGCACTTGGGCAACCTTGGTAACAGGTAGGATCAGGTGCTTGAGGGTAGAAAGGATGTCAGAAAGAAGCTGTGACTTGTGGAGGGGGGAAGCTAGTGCTGAGTTTAGGGAAAGGGACAGTAAGGGGGCTGCTCACGTGAGAACAAGTTCTAAGATTTGGCATGCATTCAGCATTAAAATGAATGTTATTTTCAGCCTAGGTAATATTTTTGGCATTACTAGTAAAAGGCCATGGTGTTTCTGCTGACTGACAGTCCAGGGTTCAGGATTTCTCAGGGCTTGCCTTTGCCTGAGCAGATAATGCCTTGTTCAGCAGTCACCAATGGCTAAGTGATGAGCCCCCACCTAGTTGTGAGCTTAATTTCTGAGAGTCTTGTGTATGATAAAACTCTGAAAAACTCATGTAGTCACTACGTAACAAAAATAGCTCTGTATATTAACTGTGGCTCCCGGGAGGCCGCTGGGTGACTTTGTAACTTCAGTTGGGAACCAGTGAAAAGAGCGAGCACCAAAAAAGACTGTTAAGAAAATGCATATAAATAAACCATAAAAATAGCTACTCCTTCTAAAGGTACACAGAGATGAATACAGTGGTTCTGATGGTTACTGGATTGTTCAAAGTCCCCTTTATCCAGGCTAAGATTTGCTGCTTGGTAGCTCTTATATCCTACTTAAGGCTTAGGAGTATATAAGGAGTAAGTGCCATAGAAGCCTTGTACTGGCTTTCTGCAAAAGGGTAATTTTTAATAATAACATTGAAATATGTCCTTCCTGAGCTCAGTTCATCCTACTTGCATCCCTGCTTGTCACTGTATCCTTCAATCTCCTTCATAAAAAGGTCCTTTGTCTCTAGCACACATTTATGTTATTTGCTTCAATGACCTTACTTGACAACTTACTCCAAGTGTTTACTACTCTTTGAACAAAGTAGTTCTGCCTGAATTCAGGTGCAGTTAAGCGATAATAGTATTGCAGCTCTGTTTTATGAGGCAATAAGGTGGTTCAGCTGAGTAGTTTATCCCAAGAAGGGAACCAGAATATTGCAAAGTAAAACACTCCGGTAGCTCTTTGGCTGCAAAATATGTTTGTAACCAAACAGTTTAAACAAGAAGCAGCTTATTCAAGGCTACATAACAATTTACAAGTACTTCCCTGTTGTCCTTCTTAGTCAGCCAGTCACCTCACAAATAGCATGTGTCAGTGAGCGTTTTGGTTCAGCAGAACTGCCTGGTCTGTGGCATTGATTGGACTTGTGTATCTGGATCCCCTTGATGCTCTATACTAGGTCAAAACCTCACTAAAAGGGCTTGGAATATCGGTCCTACTGTCTTATTGCTATGAAGGTGGGGAGAAACATCTCTGACAATTCACGATAAGGAAGGGATCCACATATTGAGACTCTGTTTGTGAAAAAGGGGAGAGGAAGTTCCTTACATGCTTCTTCACTCCATACCTGTGTAAAAACCTACAGGTAACACAGGATGAAGGTAAAAGCAATGAGACTACGTCATCTTTATCAGACCTTTGTAACTGGTGTCATATTCCACTCAGTACCCATAAGGCACCAAAACCTGCCCGATTATTTGTGGAAATACCATGTTGCTGAATCACAGGTGAAAACCTGTTGCGTTAACATCAATAGAAGGCAGAAATCCTTTTCAGTTTTTGTTTCAGAAGTCAAATAGCTTGCACAGTTTTTTAATCCCAAACCATGTTAGGTATGGATGTCCTCATTATATTTGAAAATAAGGGACAAGGTGCTTTGAGTTTCAATGTATAAAGTAACTTTGCTGAATCTAGCTATGAAACTTTTAGTAAAACATACAGATGAAGTATTTTAGCTCACCAAGCAAGAGACCCTAACATGACTATTTCAAATGAAATTAGCAACGTGACTATATTAGAATATTTTCAAGATAAACTGGAAATCATAAAACACCTAATGAAATCTGAATTCGTACAGTTTTTAACTTCACTTTTTAACTTAACAAGAAGCTTCAGTTACACTTCTACTAGAACCAACAAAGGTTTCACCCTATATTCCTAGAAACCAATAACTGTAATAATAATTTTTGTTTGGTTTTGCTCACAAGGCAATTCTGATAAATCCAGTCAACAGCAGTGAGTATTTTATTAATGTGACAGGAAATAAAAATCAATGAAGGAGATAACTCTGCTCACACGTCCCCTCTCTGTCATTTTTATTTAAAACACCAATTAATTTAATGATTGCAATATTGATTACTAACTTTTGAAATGTCATATTAGCCATTTCAGTTCACACAGTGTATTTAATCAGAAAAAACTTTAACTGTTGAGAAAAGCAACAGAGAATAAATTAGAAGATGAATTGTCAGTTGCAGAATTTTGTGACATTTCATTATAAAATCCATACTTTGACTCAACTAAGTTGGTAGCAAGGTTTATTACAAATTCAAAATCTAACCTAGAATTCTTAACTGACCCTGAGATAACAAGTTTTCATTCTGAGGCCATATAAAACACTGGAAGACCTGCAGAGCTTATTCATTTGGGCACCACGCTGTTCAGCTGTTTGAACTGTTTGCTGAGCTTCACCTCTAAAGTTGCTGTGAGAATGGATTATGCAGACTGAATGGTTTCAATTAAAAATTAGATTAAGATCAGTAGTCACTGCACATATTTATTTCTGTTGGAGAGCATAGACACAGCAAAAGCTAGAGTGAAGTGGAATTAGGATTTTTAAAAGTGCAATAGCCCATGATGACTTCATGTGCTTTGCTTACATGAGGCAAGGTTTGATTTCGTACAGATTGAGGATCCGGTAGAGCCTCTGTAGTTGTTTGAAGCCTGAGAAAACTCAGAAGAAAAGGTGGCAAGCAAGATCCATCATGTCGCAAACCACATGTGAGAGAAAGGGACACTACCCTTTTTGTATCCTAAAGTTAGACATCTTTTTTTTTTAATATCATTTTTGCCATGGTTGCATCATGTCAAACAGCCCTGATGAGTCCTGTTTATTACGTCATAATCATGAACTATCTCGAAGTTTGAAAGAATGCTATACTCAGTTCAGATTGACATCAGTGGTAAAGTGTTCAAAATATTTCCTCTTATAACTCCAACTGGCACCTTTGTTTGTCCAAGTCCTAAAGCTGATTTTCAGAAGACCTAATATTTTTGCAACATTTTGGCCTTTTTGTCAAAGTCCTTAAGGAGAGGTGTGATCAGGGCTATTAAAATGAACTGCATGTCTCTTTGCAGACTGGACTTCATTCTGAAGCGTCTAGAATAATTATACAGATAAATTTCCTAATGCTAATTGAAGGTTATATTGCCTTTTTAAATAAAGAAACTGAAGACAGGCTTATGGTCAACAAGACAAACCTGATCAAATTTAAATTTTATTACTGTTACTCTTTTAGTAGTAACACAAACTACACCCAGAGTGTTAGGCACTGCTCTAATCCAGCGAGAAAACAAATAGAAACCTTAAGTGTCCTAACAGTCAACAGTGGCTGGATAAGTTTGATTTTTCAATCTTTGTGTGCAATTTCTAATTAAGGTCTTACATTTTGGCAGTTCCTCCCTTTTTAAGCATCTGCTTAGAAGAAGCCCATGCAATACAGCTCTGAATAGAAGAGGGGACTAGAAAAGCTGTCTTTTTTTGAAGGATCCCGACATCCAAGCTTAAGAATGGTCCATCCCCACATGCAGAAAACCCTGCAATGGCAGCAGAAGGCACGCGTAAATGATCAAGAAACTCCTAGCTAAACTCAAACATAAACAGGAAGTGTACAAGAGCTGGAAGCTGGGACAAGTAACCCAGGAAAGCTATGGAAACACTGTCTGAGCATGCAGGGGTGGAGTTAGGAAAGTGAGAGCCTGTCTGGTGAGGGACGTGAAAGGCTCTGCAAGTACATCAACAGCAAAAGGAGGACTAGGGAAAATGTGGACCTGCTGCTGAATGGGGCAGGGGACCTGGTAATAAAGAACATGGAAAAAACTGAAGTAGTCAATCTCTTCTTCACTTCAATATTTGCTGGGAAGGCTGCTCTTCAGGAATCCCAGGTCCCTGGGACCTGTGGGAAAGTCTAGAGCAAGGGAGATTTACCTTAGATGGAGAAGGATCAGGTTAGGGAACACTTAAACTGGATGCAACCAAGTCCAAGGGACATCATCAGGTACACTCATGAGTACTGAGAGAGCTGGCTGACATCATTGCAAGGCTGCTCTGTATTATCTTTGAAAGGTAACGGCAATTTGGAGGGAGGTTACTGAGGACTGGGAAAAAGCAAATCTCACTCCTGTCTTCAAGAGAGCAATCTGGGGAACTACAAGCTGGTCAGCTTAACCTTGATTGCAGGGAAGGTGATGGAGTAAATTCACCTATAAACTTTTTCCAACCACATGAAAGTCAAGAAGGTCACTGGGAATAGTCAGCATGATTTTACCGAGAGAAATCCTTCCTGACCAACCTGATAGCCTTGTACAATGAGCTGACTGGCCTGGTGGGTGAGGGGAGAGCAGGAGATATTGTTTACCTTGAGTTTGGTAAGGCATTTGACACTGTAAACCATAGCATTCACATAGACAAACTGAAGTATAGGTTAGGTAAATGCACGGTTAGGTTGACTGAGAAATTATTTAACTGCCAGTCTGAAAGAATCAGTAGCACAAAGTGCAGCTGCGGGCCAGTGGAGTATCCTGGGGTCAATACTGATGCCAGTACTATTTAATGTAGTCACTGATGACCTGGATGAGGGGAACAAATGCAAGTTTGCTGATGATACAAAACTGTCAGGAGTGACTGACACACCAGGCTGCCATTCAAAAATACCTCTACAGGCTGGAGAACTGGGCTGACGGGAATCACTGTAAGTTTAACAGAGAAATGCAGAGTCCTCCATCTGGGGAGGAGGAATAACCTAATGCACCAGTACACGCTGGTGTCTGACCAGCTGGGAAGCAGCTTAACAGAGAAGGACCTGCAGGTTCTGACATACAACAAATGAACACGAGACAGCAATGCATCCTTGTAGTAAAGAAGACCAACAGCACCCTGAGCTGTATCAGGAGGAGAAATGCCAGCAGGCCGAGGGAGGTCACATCTGGAGTGCTGGGTCCAGCTCTGGATGACTGTAATGAACTCGACTGGATGACCACTGTATATGGAGGAGTTAGTGAACCACGTAACAGTTAACCTGAGCATGCCCAGGCCTGTGCTGGGCTGTGCTGGGCTGCATGTCCGGTGCGTCCTTCAGACCTGCGTTGCGCTGCACAAAACCCATGGCTGCAGGACAAACTCAGACAGCTCATTGTAATAGAGGATCTTGCAGGCAGCTCCTGCCTGGTCCCAGCACTTATGCCACCTGCGTGTACTTGCCTTTATCTAGGAGAGCAGAAATAAGTTGTCATATGAACATCCTTTCTGTTTGACACAGAAAATGATGAATAGAGTTGTTTTCTTATAAGAAAAACATCTATAATAGCTCAAATGACTGAGAGGGGAGAACCTCTTCTATGGATGGGAGTCTGCACAGTGTGCTGTGCATGGATCAAAGGCCCATTTGATGCTACACCACTTGGGGTAGTATCCCCAAGTATCAGCACAGTATCTGAAGAGACATAGGATTATCAGTACTATTCTATCCTTATAATGTTAGGTCTATATAAATAACATTTTAAAAGAGGTCTTAAAGACTGTCAGTGCCTTTCTTACTGGGTTCCTAAGGGACCAGCACCTACTGGTGCAGCACTGCCCATTGTAAGAAAGATATGGGTATACCGGAGTGAGCCTACTGAAGGGCAACAAAGATGATTAAGGGCTTGGGGCATCTGTCCTACAAGGAGAGACTGAGACAGCTGGGACTGATTAGCCTTGAAGGCCTTATCAATGTGTATGAATACCCTGTGGGAGGGAGTAAAGAGATAATCAGCATCTTCTCAGTTTTGCACAGTCACAGGCTGAGAGACAATGGGCACAAATCGAAATACAGGAATTTGCATTTAAACATAAGGGGAGTCTTAGTTTGAGGGTGTTTGAGCTCTGGAACAGTTTACCCAGAGATGGTGGAGTCTTTTTCCTTGGAGGCGGTCAAAACCTCATTAAATGTGATCCTGGGCAATCTGCTGTAGCTGACCCTATTTTGAGCAGGGGATTGGACTACACAGTCTCCAGAGGTCCTTTCCCACCTCAGATTCTGCGATGCAAAGATTTTGAGGTCATGTTCACTTTCCAAGTGTCTCTAAAGCATACAGTTCATCAATATCTGTCTTTATAATGGTAAATATCTGGTTTATATATTGATGTGAGCACCTCCTTTTTATCTGTAAGTCAACTATATTGAGATGCTCTCTGCTTTCCACATTTTAATTTCACTACCCCATTTTTAGAGATATGTCAACAAGTAAGAAATACCTTTTAGCAGTTGATCTACAGCTCCATTAATATAATATCATGTTTATTTACTTACCTCTTTAAACATGACAAATATTCAGTAAAGGTACATATAGTGCTACTAAGTGATAAGAAATTTACAATATTTACTTTTGTGTAATGACAATGTCTTTTATGAAGTGCTTACTGAAGTCCTTATAACTTCCTTCCAGATATTGTTCCTTTTTTCTGAGACGAAAGATTTTTATCTGACATCAGAATCTTTGGGAACTCTGTGTACTCAAAGCAATACCCATTCATTAAAACATGGACTTAAAAACATTCATGAGGGAAGTTACAACTGTACTTCAAACACCTAAACGGACAGAAAAATGGAAAATAAGAAATACAGATTTTTTAAATGGAAATCCATATGACAACAATGACCTCAATAGAAAAGAAGCTGTTAACGCTAAGGAGCTTGAAATGGGCTATATGCTAAAGCTAGTGAAGGAAGTTCTGAGACAAATATTCAGAAATTCCAGTTGAGGGAGTCAGGAAGTCTCTCTTTAAACATGATACTTAGAGCACAGCTGACAAAAGTGCTTCTGCCATGTGGCCGATTGTTGCTTGGAACTCAGAAGGGAAAGATGAATGAAAGACTGAGCTAACAGATTTATGAAGACATCTTGATAAATTGCTTTTTGAGCTTTTTTAAAAATGTTGGTTGCCATTTATCTGAGTAATATGAATATTAAGAATAATTTCCAAGGAGAAAATATTTTTTGTTCAAGAGTTTGAAATCCAGAGATTGTTTGATTATACTAAGTTCTGCAAAGGAAAATATACAATAAAGTAACAGGTAAACTGTAACATTAGTTATCACTTAACTGCATTTCAATCTTAGCAAAAGTTTCATAAGGCAAAACAGTTGATTCATGAAGAAGTAACACTAGCAGTTCACAGAAAAGGTAATATAATACTATTTTATATCCAATTTATTTCCAGCATCACTGATTAGTGTGTATGCATGCTTTTATGTTGAAATACTTCATTTTTCTAAGTTTAATGCAGAATCAGTCAATCCTACCAGTAAGAAATTTCATTATGATTTTAATCGTACTACAAAACTTAGCAAGCTTAGAAATAAGTATGAATATGTGCTTAATATACTGCATTTCCTTCCATTTTTTCACTTCTGTGGTTTCTTAGAGCATTTCCACCGTCTCTTCTATTGCTGTGTGTCATCCCAGTAGACTATCAGGTACATCAGTGGGGGCAGAGTTAAAGCTACCCACCATTTCCTTGCCTGAATTATTTCTTTATCACTATCACTTCAACGAATGCAAAGAAACTGCTGGGAAAGTAGCCCCTGGTGAAAAGGACCTACCTTACAAGGGCCTCACATGACAAACCCTGGGAATTTTCCCCAATCAGGTAGCCAGCACACGCCTGCTGGAGACCCTGCACTTGTATGCAGAAGCTGGAAAGGAGAAGATACTTTTCTGCTTAAAATTAACCTGGGTGGGTGTGGTGCGTGGCTCTGTGCCTGATGATAGGGCTCTAGTTAGTTCACAATTTTAATTCTTTGACTTTTCTGAAGACAGAGAGAAAATTAAGTGTTTGGAACTGTCCAGAACTCTAAGACTGTTTGAATTTGTTGAATTTGTTTATTTATATATTTTAAAGGTAATATCAATGTAGTAATTTTTGGCATCATACCAAAACAGTGATAGTTTGTTACTCAAGCTCATTACTAGCATACAGCAGTTATAATTCCTAGATAAGTAAAGCTGTGTTGCAATGCAGGATGGAATTATTTGACTGCATGCTAAAATAGGATAACCCTATCAGCATAGAGCAAGAGACATCTTTAGTGTAGTAGCGTAGTAATGGCTCTCTGTTTCACTTGATAAGCATCAGAGGTAAACGAATGTTCAGCCCCCTTATGCTTTTTGTATGTGATTTGACTAAAAAGTCAGTGAATTAAAACAGACAAATACATTAAAAAGTTTTCCATGCTCAGGGAACTAATTCCTAATTTTCTTGTAACTACATGAAAGATGGGCAGTCCAGGGGAGAAAAGACTCATTGGAAGGAGCAAATTATAGTGAGGTTGAGACTTGTTAGGAAAAGGAATTTGGCACATAGTAAAAGCAAATAGAAAGAATGGAGATAATCCGGTATAAGAGAAGACAGGAAAACTGACCTATGACAGAAATAGAGGGTTTTTTAATGTGATGTTTCAGGACTAAGGGGCATTGCATCAACTGTATAAAAATGTAAGTGGTGATTAGGGAAAGCAAAGACTTTCACTGGTAACATGCCTAAAAGTTGGACTCTGCCTCAGAATAAATACAGAGAAAGCACATTGCACGCAGAGTTCTCATGAGAGCCTAGAAGGCTAAGTCTGTCTCCTGAATGCATGGACACACAAACTATCTAGTAGCAAAACATTTTCTGATGTGAACATCTTTAAGTATGTGGGTTATTAACAGGATGTTTGCATTCTTGAGGAGCCCAGTATTTTGTTATGTTAACCACAGGAGTATGACAGCACTACCCTTTCTACTGTGGCTCACGGATTCCTTTTTTCACACCCCAGTCAAAAGCCCGTGCGTGTAGACAACAGTTGCTGGAAAGCCTGGTGACTCAGACAAAGTTCAATCAATCATCTGCAGCTGCTCTGAGACTTTTCCCTTGTTTGCTATTAAATAAGTAGGGGGTTCAGTGATTGTGGAGGTTGTAGAATTGGTCTGGCAAGTTACATGAAGGATGTGACAAGTTATGTGGAAATAATCTAGCTCTTGGATAGTTAAAATGTAAAGTGCTCCAAATAATTAAGCGAAGATCATTGTTGCTATCGTTCCCATTTTTAAAACACAATTATTGACATTTTTTGGTTTAGTTCCTCTATTTCCATTCCAACTGCCCAGAAAGTGAAGCAGGAATACCTACTTTTTTACTTTGACATTTTCAAGATGAAAATCCTAGTATTTCTTTCTCAGCAGCATTTTGTATATTAATGAAAAATAAAGAAATAAAGGATTTAAACCAAAAGGCTAAGGAAAATAAACAGAAAATAATACACTACGATACAACTGAGTGTGTTATGTTGGAAATGATGAGAAATTCTGTGCAAGTTAAATGTGGGGGGTTATCTGTTTTGGTTTTGTATTTGTTTTTGTTTGTTTGTTTAGCCCTGGATATGTACAAATAAATAAATAAATAACTTCTCGCCTTATTGTATTAAAGGCAATAGTGTTACTTTCCGTACATTTTCGTGCTAGAGTCTTGATGAATTCATGTGCATAAATGCTATGATACTGATCTTGAATTCTGTACTTAGCAGAAGCTGGTTGGTTTTAAGTGTGTTTATTACAATTACCATTACCTTTCTTTCTGCAGGACACCAAAATCAAAATCAGGCTTTAGTCTTTCTTAGTTGCTTGAGACTTGAAAATAGCATTGATGATTGCCCACCTATTAATTCCATAATATGCATTTCTTTTTCATTGCTTTTACATAGCATGCCTATGCTTGTGGTCCTTTCTGAAGCATTATTATTGACAGTCTGACTTCTCTGCATAAGACCTGATAGCTAGTGGTAGGACAATAATTAACTTGTATCTCATTCCTGATTTTTTTCACCCAGTAATCTCTATTTGCCAAATTTGCTAAACGTTGCAGTCTCCTGTTTCAGGATGAAGCACCAAAGGATTATATGATGTGATCTTGCCACATGAGTGGATTCAAAATAGGTGGCAGGGCTTTGGACCCTCTGACTTGTACTTATAGCACCTACAAAATTTGTGGTACTGTCTGCCATTTATGTATTTGCATTACATTTGCAAAACATGGTATCTGTGTACATATGACTTTTTCCTAAGTTGATTTGCCCTCTTATTTTGATTCCCTTTCTGCTTTGACAGGTCTGTTTCTTTGGGCCTCATTACAGTATGAGTTAGTTTAAATTATGTTGGCTGCCTGAATCCCCTGTGATAGTGCAGTTGGACACAGGCATTTCTGTGTTTACTTCTGCCGGTTTCTGTGTTTGCCTGCAAACTGGCTTCATGTTCATGCTGCGCAATCATTTCTTACTGATTTTATTTTTTCACACATTTTTTTGTGTGTGTAGCTTTGTGTGTATAGCAGTATATACCAACTTCCCTGTTACATTTTTATTAGATAGTTACTGTCACTGAATTAATACTCTATCGTAGTCCTATGTACATCACATTTAGTAGAGAAGGACCCAGATTCACGGTTTGTACAAACTGGTGCAGCTTAAAGTCCAGGAGCCCTGATTCAGTTGACAGCAGTTTTAGACCTAAGTGCCTTCACACAGCAGTTCTTAGAGGTCTTGACTTTTTCCTTGGAGCATCTACCCACAAGGAAGTGGAACTGGGTCAGCTGAGTTAGTAGCACTTGCTGGGAGCAAGGTAACAGATGTGTCACTCAAGCGGTGGCCATCACATACAAAGAAGTAGCTGGTTGAATACCTTCCAATGCAGTGAAGGATAAAACAGTACAGTGGTTGTGTTTTGACTGACTTACACAAGGTAGTTGAAACAACCAGCCAGAAAAAAAAATCCCCAGGATCAGGTATCATGTTCTTCAGGAAAGAGAATAGGCAACCTATTTCCGAAAGAAAGGAACCCTTTAATATGTACATTTCTAAATATGAATAAAAGGATTCATGTCAATAAGTCAGATTTAATCAGGCTAAAATTCTCATTTAATTTGCATGCATGATTTTATAATATTATCAAGTAAATAGGAGACACAATCTTCAGGGACACTGGCCCTTATTAAATCTACAGAGACAGAGAAAGTGGGTATATGGTACTTTTTAAAAATTGGAATCTTCATAGACATTCAGACACGTCACAGACTTTCAGACATGTAGAAGTCAAATTTAGCAATTTCCACTTGGATTCCACTTAGAATTCCACAGCAAATTCCACTTAGAATTAAAGTCTAAGCTAAACTTCATACCTGGTGGACTTTCAGCATTCCCAGTAGCTAGTTTGGGCCTTTTAAATGAAAGAAAGAGAAGATGAGATTCTTTCCCTCTATAGTATCCATTGTGAATGGTATTAGAGTTGTATCTGCAAGCAGACAAACAAGATTTAAAGGGTCAAATTTACAGGCAGGAATGAGAAAAACCCTAACTTTTTGCCACTCTTTCTATGTAAGCTTAAATTCTAGCATTCCTGTGTTTATTTCCTAACTCCTATGGGAGTAACAATACAAATTACATTTCTTAAAGTGCTTTGAGGTCTGAAAGATAAAAGTTTTAAAAAAGTACATCTATTGTATGTGTTTTGTTCTAGTGAAATAACAGGTTAACATAAAAATCAGCAGATTTGCATTGATAACTAAAAGAAACCCTGTTTATGATTATATCCATTTTCAGGAAAAAGAAGTATGACTTTGATGATAAAAAAAGTTTACTTTTAATATTCTTTAAAAGTCACGCATGCCTTAATTTTCAAATATTTTCCACGTTTTGAAAGAAACTAGGTATCAGACTTTGGTCAGTTTACTAAAAGTAATGCTCGGTCACTTGCCTGAGAGTAATGTGGCCTTTTAAAGCATAAAAATATATGTATACTTTACATTTCTTTAAATTGCAGCAATAGCAGTCTTCATGTCATTTTTAAGTGCAGCTTTGAAATTCCTGTCTGGTTGTGGAGTTTTTTTCATTATGAAACTTGCCAAACTCTGCTGAATGTAGGTACCACATGCAATCACACTGCAAAATTCCACATTGCCGTTAGGATCACATTATAAAACTGGACAAAAACCTTTAAATTCTGATTTTAAAAAGCATTTAGCCTTATTTTAAGTTTTCCCTCATGCTGTCAGTAGAGGATTTACTATTTACGTCAATGAAAAGAACATGGGATTTTTTTAAGGGAAAAAAAGAATCCTACCTACAAGCTCTAAATTGAATCAGTACCTTGTGATAGGCAGTATACATCATCTTTGGATGCCTCTACAAGTCAGTTTATCGTCAGATACAGGGTCAAGAGATGGGTCCTTCCCAACCACTTAAGAAAGGGCTGTATATTAATGTACACCTGGAAGTAATTTATTAGGAATGATGACAAACTTGAATATCTGTAAATTATACAGGGTGTAAGAAGGAATAGGGCAGAAATTCTGAGCTTAGTTATATTAATTATAAGTGGTGAGGACCCAAGATACTATTTCTGATCCTTTAGCCTTTCACAGCATTTGGATTTGGACCTAGTTTTTAACTTCAGATTGTGTCTGGTAAGGACCTGACTTATTTTAAAGCTTTCAACTTCTATGTGTTTTCTATCTCAAGATTTTCAGAAAAGCTAGATTTACCTGATTTACCTTCAAGCAGTCTTGTTAGAAAGTCAGAAAAGGATTTTAGCCAAAATGTGTCTCAGGTGTCGCTTTAAGCTGCATCTTGATGGTAACAGTCTAATTTTTTTTCCTTAACTGCCTTTTTCTCCCCCGAGCTTTTAGTTATATAGCATGTATCTCTGAAGTCCATTCACATGCAACTCAGACTAAGTCTCCCACTGACTTTCCAGCAAGACAGCTGAATCAGGGGTAATGTACAACTCCCAATTCAACATTTATCTAAAATTAAATGAACGAAGAAGAAAATCCTCTTATTGCTGAGCCTAGGAGAGGTAGGGCTAAGCCTGGCTGAGAAGAAGGAGAAAGAAGATAAGAAAGGTAAGGAGAGACTGGCAAGAAAACACACAGAAGGCCTGGAGAAGAATGATAAAGGGAATTTTACTGAACGTGATGATATTTTTTTTGGTTTAATATCTTACATTCCAATTGATCGTTAGTTGCTGTATACAGTGTTCATTGATATATCGCTGATGTGGGTCAGCCAACACAAAAGAGCCTGACCCAGGTGGTTATGCTGGGTTAGTGCTTAGTAATGAAAACTAATCAGTTGAAATAGATGACTTACCACCTCAATTTTATACTACAGTGCCTTGGTATTCTTTTTGCATCTATATATACAAGAGTGATTGTGTTATCAGCTGCACAACTTATATAGTCTGTGATGCTCAAACTTCTAATTATATTTTTCTACTGCTTTTCAAGTATGTAAAGCAACCAGGCAGAATGTTACTAGTAAAAATGCTAAGCTTCCCATCTGAAATTGGTCGAATTTCTACTTCACTGGCTTCAGTGTATCTCAGTTTTGTAATCCATGTAAGAGAGAGACAGTCAGAGACAAACAACATATTCCTTACAGAAATATAGCAAAATCACATCACTTGATGTCTGTTGAATGCTGCATATCCTAAGATGAATGTTTTAAGTGTTGTTATTACAGCCAACCCTGTGAGGAGGTATTGAGGATAATCACATTGTCATGGAGTAACAATAGGTTGACAGGGGCTTCTGGAGGTTGAAACCCCGTAGTCCAGCTTACGTGAGGTAGCTCAGGGCTGTGTCTGTTCGAGTTTTCGAGGATGGAGGTTCCATAAACTTCTCTGGGCAAATTACCCCTGTATTTCATCACTTTTACAGTGGAAATTTTTTTCTTTAATCTGACCATTTCTTTTGGTATGGGAGAGTACTAGCTAACTGTTAATTCTGAGACATCTGTTTTGGGGGAAATCTCTGCAAGTCACCAGGAAGTCTGCTCTTTACTTGATTTTCTCTAGCTTTATCCAGTGTTTGGATTGATCCAGGATTGTCTGCTGAGAGCTAGGTAACAGCTCCAGGCTGATGTTTCTGAAGAAGGAAGGAATTGCCTGCGCTGACTGTGTAGCCTTTGTTCTCAAAGCAATGTGCACTTTATCATAAAACAAACTCTACTGCATCAGACAAATTACCTGTACTTGTTCCTTTGACCCTGATTTCTTCTCTGGTAAGAAAATCACTACAACTTGTATTTCTGTTCATAAGCAACAGCTCTGAGGAGTCCCTGCTTTCCATCTGAGCTAATCAAGGTGTTCTCATTCATTCCTTTAGAAGTTATGTACTAGGCAGGTTCAAAATGATGAAAGATGCAAAATTATGTTTTCTCTCCCTAGGGTGGTTTAGTGCTTCCAAATCTCAGTTTATGAGAACAACTCTTCTGCATAGATTTGCATTTTAGGAGTCCTAAGCAAGAAAGTAACTGAGAAAGGGCTGTCTTGCCCTTCTGAGGCCTCCTTTGTTGTATTTGTGGCTCTGGTCACAAAGGATAATACACATAGGAGAATATGCCACTATTATTAATATTTTTTTCTCTAATTTGACTGGTTAACACTGGGCTGGATTTTACAGTAATAAAATAAGCTTTCTATCTACTTTTCTTCTAATGAGGACCAAAAGCCTCATTATAATGTTGCAGTGGGATATGAGCTTCTGCAGGGAGAGACAGATTACGTGGGTACTACTTCCTCAATGTCCCTGCAGGGCAGCAATTTTGTGGTATTTGCAAGATAGTACAGAAATTCAGTTCAGAAGCCTCTGATTTTGAAAATGAACTCCATATTATATATGCTCTCTAGCTCTAGAAGTAAACATAGACATATCTACTATTGTCTAGGGGCTCTGTCTTGCAACAGCAACTTGCATAATCAATCCTAAAAATGTACATGGTAAATTAGCGGTCAATAAGTTTGTCTAAGAAACTGGATAATTAGCCTGAAAAGGATGTGCATGGTGTAAATACATAAAAAGAGAAGCCAAGTCAGGGCATGATTTAGACTTTATTCTTTCCCTTATATTCTGTTTTCTTTTGTGAGACTCTTCCTAAAAACATTTAAGTTTCTATCTGTACGGTCAAAGCACAGATGTCCTTTCTGAGACTCTCTTCCATCATAGAATGGTTTGGGCTGGAAGGCACCTTCAAAGATCATCTAGTCCAACCCCGCTGCCATGAGCAGGGATATCTTTCACTAGATCAGGTTGCTCAAAGCACCGACGCACCTAACCTCGAACACATCCAGGGGTGGGGCATCTACAGCTTCTCTGGGCAGCCTCTTCCAGTGTCTCACTATCACCTCATTGTAAAAAATTTCTTCCTTATATTGAACCTAAATCTGCCCTCTTTCAGTTTAAAACCATTGCCCCTTGTCCTTTCGCTACAGGTAAAAAGCCTCTCGCCATCTTTCGTGTAAGCCGCCTTTAAGTATTGAAAGGCTGCAATAAGGTCTCCCTGGAGCCTTTTCAACTCCAGGCTGAACAACCCAAACTTCCTCAACCTTTTTTCATAGGAGAGGTGTTCCAGCCCTCTGTCCATTTTCATGGCCTTCCTCTGGACCTGCTGTAAAAGGTCAATGACTTCCTTGTGCTGGGAACCCCCGAACTGAACACAATACCAGGTGGGATCTCATGAGAGTGGAGTAAGGCATCATAGTATCTCTTTCAGATTCGGAATAATGAAAATAGTCATGATCTATATAACTGTTACAACACTGGGTTTATAGTCCACTCAGTACATATAGTGACCAAGGGATCTTACTCTGGGCTGTTCTTTCATTCTTATTCCTCTTTGGTATAAAGGCTTGTGTCTAACTCTCCAACTGGAGCCTGGCTAGCATTTGATTCTTGAAGTAGTACAATGTTTTCAGAGTCTGTCTTGATAGATACCAGTCACAGACCATATTGTGGGGTTTTTTCCATGTCTTGTTACTCAGATGTCAGAAGAAAGCATATTTCATTGTGCTCCACATCTCTTCATTTTGTTTGTAGATGAAGCCATTTAAAATATATGCTCATGAATTACTGTTGTATGAACAAGAATTTAGTTGTTGAGCACATTTAGCATCTTTAGAAGTGCACAATTTGTCCTGAGAAATAATTTGATCTTGAAAATGTTTCCTGAGGTCATTTTGGAAGCTCTCTAGCTTGCCAGTTATAGAAGGTTTTGGCCTTTGTGTGTCTCTCCCACTTTTTGTCTGTTAGTCTTTCTACACATGTCAACAGTAGTAATGCTATAGCTATTCACAAAAAGGTGTGTTTGAATCTTGACACCTAGTATGGAAATTAGAAAAAATTGTTGTTTATGGAAAAGTTGCTTCATTCAGGAATGTTTGCCATGTATCTTACTTTCGAAGCATTTAATAAAGACTTCTTGCTATTTTAACGACCGTCTGAACTTTGTTGTTCAGCTTGTAATGTATAGCAGTACAGTATTCCAAGTGGTTTCATAGTGTCCTGTAAATTATGTAAGAGATAGGGAAAGGTAAGAGTTTTATTGAAACTACTGTTGTAATAGTATATCTGATGACATGCTTAATTTATGATAGTCTTTATGGTGGTGTCTCATAGTTTGTTTACTTTCCAGAAGCCTAAAGATTATGGGACCAGTTTTGTAGCTTGTAGCAAAAAGGTCCATTTGTCCCCAGACCTCTGGAGAAAGCTCTGGATTTTCATTCACTCACTTTGTCACTTGGCCTGCATTTTCCAACTCGTATCATAAGTATTTACTAGTTTGCAATCAGCTTTGACCACAATGTTTAATATAAGGTGTGTGTACTGTCTAGAAGTTTCCAGAGACTTCAGTCCAAAAATAGCTCAATACAGTCCTGGCAGAACTCCCTGTTTCCTATAAGGCTTTATTCTGGTTGACCGCTCTTATGTATTAAACCTGTTGGATGCTTACCTCTTTGTAGCTTGCTGGGAAACAGCTGGCTGTTTTTCGTTCTGAAATGGTCTTTCTGACCATCCCAACAGTATAAAGGCCAGGAGGGACCCTCACTGGTTTTTGTCCTTTCTGTTTCTCTCTTGGAGTCTTTCTATCACTCTCTAGAAACCAGCACATAATGGACTTACTTTAAACTTTCTTTGTATTTCAGTCAAATGTGATTCTTCATATACTTGTTCAGTTGCTATATTTTAATACTGCACAGTGACTTTGGAGAAGAAGCCAGCATGTGGTTGCTAATCCTTTTTATATGTATTTAAAGGGATCACTTGCTACTCAGTTTCCTGTCCATGAACATATTCATCATATGATACGTTGTTCTTTTGCAATGTTTGTGCATCTGTTTCATTGCCCAGAACGTCTTTGCTGCAAGAGTGTTGGTTTGTTGCTTGAGTGTTAGGTGAAGCAATTGATCACTGAGTGAATTTGTCAAGTATACAACTTTTATTGCAGTTCTAGGCTTATATGTAATTTTACGTATTTGTCTATTGCTTACAGAAAAATTATACCAGAGCCTCTACCATCCCATGTCAAGGTTTGTACAGTGGAAGTTATCATGGGTGACAAGTCCTTTTGAGCCACCGAGTCTACCTGTTGGCGTACAAAATGAGTGCAGTAGCTGCCTGCTGTAGCAATCATTGGTGTCTGCCTTTAGCATTCTAACTGCAATGTTTCTGCTTTAGTCAAGTCAGAAAATACTTTTTCCATTGCAGAAGTTTGGCAGTGAGCATTGTTTAAACTGTTTGGGTTTATGCAAATAAGCTGCTTCAAAGGTTATCGTGCAGCTTTTCCAACTCATGGTCTCTGTAGCTTTGCAATGATGTGAAGTTTGTCTTGTTTTCGTTCTCTCCAGTGTATGTTATTGCTCTCATTTTTTCTTTTTTAATGGTTGTATTATTTTATACATTTCGAGGTCTCATACTCCGAAATTCATCATGGTCTTAACAAAACATTTTGGTAAACTTTCACTAGCTTTGCTTTGGAGACACTACTTGCTCTGAACAAGTTTGCTTACTTTTGATTGTGTTTTTGTTATCTGAATAATTTATTCAGGTTGAGTGTCACTAGGATCCCCAAAGAATCTCTTCCAACTGCAGGCATAACCTGTATGAACTGAAATCTCTGACTCTATAGCTGTCTTTGGATCTTTGCTATTCTAACAGCTATTTATTTTGATCCTGTTCATACTATGACCATACCATTATAAAATGGCAATTTGGCTTTGTGAGATTACAATCCCATTTCCCTCTCTTGCACATTCTGAGGAAATCTTTAACCTTGTCTACGCTAGAGAGGTTCCGCTGCGCCGTCAGCAAACCCCCTTAGTGTAGACACAGAGCATGCTGACACAAGCTCTTTGGCTTGCTTAATGACACCAGGTCCCTGAATAACAGCAAAAACCATCTTCTGTTAGCATTACTGCATCCACACCAAGGTTCTGCTGGCACAATAAAATCAGCTGAGGGGGTTGATTTTTTTCACACCCGGGGCCAACATGGACAGGCCCAGCTCCATATTGTAGACATAGGCTTTATTGTTGTCCAACTGTCTATTTGTGTTTTGCTTTTTTTGTGCTTGCATCTGGTGACAGGCTGCCTATTAGTTGCCTGTTTTGTACTGCATCACTGTCATACATAGACTCAGCAATTTACTGCTTTCTTACCTCCCAGAAATTTTCAAAATGCCGAGAAATCTTTCTGAATGGAGTAAGGATGAGAGCTGTAATCTCTCGTTTTCACAAACCTGTGTTCTAAGATACAGGTGGGGGTTTTTTTTGGTAATTCTGAAATGTCTGGTTTTCAAATTCATACGTAGCTTCCAAACAGTGTAAATCCTTAGAAAAATACTTCCAGTTATAAAACATTATCCTTAAAAGTATCATAGAAATACATTTTGATAGCTTCACTTTTTTGAAGTGTGAAAGATGGAAGAACTGATACCTTTCTTTAAAAAGCTTTTTTGACTGAAAATGGTTCTGTAATTACTCTCTCAAATGCCGTTCTAGTTATGCATGTGTAAAATCTTACCTGTCTGATACTCTTTTAATAGGGTACATGTTTGTTTCTATTGGACATGAGTTCACAGATCTCTACTCACAACACTATGGCTTTTTCTGTGCAGATCCTCTGTGTCACTCGAGCTGTGACTCTTCTTTATATTTTTGCGTTTAATTTTGTATGCATTTTGATGAAATTTTCCTTTATTTTCACATTTGCATTAGCAAATTATCTGAGCTGTGGTCTTGCTCTAGAAGTGAGCTTATTCAGCAAGTTTGCTCAAAGAACTACTGTGGATTCTCTAAGCATCCTCCTTTGACTTTCCTTCCCTCTAATTCATAAAATGGCTTTATTATAAATTATTTAATCTTATTCAGGTTTGGTAATTCCAGGACTTGGACAGCTTTCCAAGTTTAGCAGTCCACCATTCTGTTGTTTCTTCAAATTCTCAGTTATTGTTTTGAAAAGACACCATTCTTAGATGACAGTTTTTGTTAGTTCAAAATGCACTTGGATCGTACAGGAGATTTGGCAGAGAGCACTCAATATACTGCTTATATATTCAGGTGCCGTTTGAGTGTGTCTGTGTCAGTGTCAGCCTGTGTGTCAGCTGCTTTGCTTCCCTCTTTAGACAACATCGTTGCAATTTTGTAGTTTCCCTGTTGTCACCTATAGGCTCCCGAGTTGTTAAATACATCCCGTTATGCCCATCTTTCTGGAGACAGAAAGCTGGTAAGTTGCCATGATCTTTAGCAAAGTTACTTCAAGGCTTTTCTGCAATGCAGGCAAGAAAAAAGGGCCAAGAGCAGGCTGCTCCTGCCACGGATAGGGTTGAATGAAGGAGAAAGGACAGAGTGAGGATGGAGAACTGTGGGGAAAGCTCTGCAGAGTCAGACTTTTGTCTCCTGTTTCTGCCAACGGGAGGGAAGAAACGTGTCTGAAAGCTGCTGGTTTTGCTGGGAGGAAACACCCTCTGCTTAGGTCCCCCACAGCAGCAGTCAAAACCCCTGTTTTTCTAGACCTTTAGCAGTCCAAGTATAAAACAGGCACAGTAAGTCTACTAGGGGTAGCCTGCTTTGTGTAGGAAGGGAAATGGCCTGATCATAGCCTTTGTTCTGTGTTTGTCGCAGTGATTCATCACTGATGTTGCTTACTTAGAGGAGTAAACCCACAACTGAAAGAAACATGACAGGTGTGAATCTCTGTCTCTGTGAGGGCTCTCTGTCATCAAACACGTCATGAACCAGAGATCCCAGAGTTTCCGGCAGTTCTCACAGGATACAGCACCCCTAACGGGAAGGTTTACATGGTGTGAGCTGTTCACTTGCACAGCGAGCAGCAGCAGGCTGTGTCATGATGTACTAAATGAGCACTCGTTCATTTTGGGACCTGTGGAGTTGGTAGGAATTTGAAATTTTGATTCCAGTGAAATAGATTTGTTATCAGTCTTAACAGATTCCTTCCTTCTAAATGGTTGGGAAACTGTGAAACAAGGTGGTATTTCTAACTTTGTCCGTATCTGAAAGCATCCTTATCCTCAGAACATTCCTGAAAAGTAAAAATATTATCTTTGTTAGAGAGAAATGTGAGAGACAGAAAGAATACAGTTTTCCAAAAAGCCTAAAGGTCTTGGCAGCCAGAAAAGTCTGCAAGTTGTACCCACAGTGAGGGCATGCATCATGCTAGAAGCAGAAGTTTACATCTCATCTCCTAAAACTTAAGACTACAGTACAGAAAACCCAGCTCTGCCTCCTTTAGTACTAGGAGCGTTTTAATATTTGTTTCAGTGAGTGTATCTGGTGAATCACTATCTCTTCATGAAAATGAAGAGGTTGGATAAGATCTTGAAGTACATGATAAATTAATAGGTTTTACATTGTTATATGCAAGACAGCAACATGTGCTCTGCAAGCACATTTGCTGATATAGTATAGGATGTAATAGTGTATACCGGTTTGAGTCCTGAACATTTTACAGTTCTGCAACAACATGCCTCTGGCAGTTCCCCCAGACAGGACTCAGATTTAAATGATATAATCTTACTTGTGAGCCTTTTCAGCTATGCGCCTAGGGCCAAGAGCTTACCTACCCCACAATCAAGCATTACAGAAGAGTATGTAGAGATAATAAAGACCTCTGGGATATTTGCTAAACCCATGGTGTTTGCGGTATTATCAAAATTGGAATTGTCTTATTTTACACAATCCTACTACATATTAGTAGTAATTAAGGATTTCAATAATATGTCTTGATCTAACCTTCCCACTAGACACCTACCTGTCTTTGAATTGGTAGCTTTCAAAATATATGTAGTAGTCATTCTAGATCATCAGATATGGACAATCCAAAGCCTGGACAAGGTTAGGTCACATTTTCAGTGTCTATTCTGTTTGAGGAGGTAGCTTGCAAGAGGGTCAATAATTTACAGACAGAATTGAGTTCTACTGTTTCAAAAGATGTGAAGACTGTATAAAAATAAAACTTTGGGAAGTAATAACAATAATCGAATAGATTGTAAACTACCAGGCAAAATGACAAATCCTGTAAAGATAACTAGCAACATTTTTTTTTTTAATTTGGAAAGCTACAAGAGAGGTGAAAGAGTGGAAAATGAAACAGAATTTGTTTTGAAATAATTTTTAAAATTCAGATTATGTTTCCCCATATCTTTTGTTCTGAGTGCCAGAGTCTGTGTGCTGAAAACCCTGTCACTTTGATGAGTTTCAAGACTTTCAAATGGCAGTATTTAAAACTGAAATCAACATATGGGGGAGGCAGGTGGTCATTTTCTTCAATAATGGGATATGATATGAGTTCATTTAGAGTACTAAATTGAATAGCAATAGGTTCCAAAATACAGAAGCAAAACAAGCACAACACTGTCCATATTTTAAATGACATTATTAGGGCTGTTTCATGGATGGATCTCTCAGTGGATAGATATTAGCTGTTTCAAGAGAAGCAGAGCTGCTAAATCAGTGCATTTATTGCAATATTTCTGAAAAGAGTCCATGTAGAAAAAATGAGCCTCAAAAATACTTTAGAAATTAACAAGAAATAGGAAATGAATTAATAATACCTTTCAGACGCCATTCTGTACCTCATGGTCCATGATCTCATCTGGAAATGCACAACATCAGCCAGAGAAATTTGTTACATTTATCAGAAGAGTTAAGGTAACTTTACTGAAATGATTAGAAAGAAATCGGAAACACAGAGAACTCCTTAAAGTCCTGCATGATTTATAGTCTTCTAAATTTTTCCGTGTACTGCATTATGTAGTTTGCAGCGAACACTGTAAGAAAAATCACATGGTTCTAAATTCCATTACCACTTTTCATCAAGTCATTCATAATTGTCTGTCTGCAGGACTCTAGGAGCTACCATTTCCCTTGGAAGAGTATTTTGCACTCTCTCAGGATGCCCTGGGCCAAAAATTTCCTACTTTCAGAAAACCCAAATTGAGAGGGGGAACTATTTCACCCAGAAGCTCCCATCCTCTATTCATTTACAACATGCTGTTGGACTCACTTCAGGGAAGCATCTCATCCATAAACTTGTCCTTAAGTTTGCTTTAGCAAAGTACACGTGTGGGAGAACTTTTGTGTATTTGATACATGTGCATAATATCGTAAGAAAACAAATAGACTATACATGATATTAATCCCCTGTGCTACCTCCCATAAAGGCTCCAAAGGAAGAATGGGCCTCCTTTTAAGAGGATCCTATGCTACACGTAGAGGGCAAGAAACATAGACCAGGACCCTGTAATAGAAAAAAGATCTATAATTTAAGCCCAGCTTTTTTGATTTTGTATGTTTACTGTGACATACTAATGCATGGCTTCTTTTCCTCCTTCTCCATCTTGGCAGGTTAGCTTACTCATCAATAGTCATGTCTCAGCTGTATCTGTATTATATTCCTATTGAGGATGAGTGAGAGAGGAGGACTGTAAGCTGCTGAACAGAAGCCATTACCACTTACAGCAAAATCCAGCAATATTGCCAGTAGAACAGTCCAAAGCAAGCAGCTGCTCCCTTGTCTTTATCCTCTCTGTTCAACCTCAGGTCTCAAAAAACATGCTAACTTTGGAGTATGCCCCTGGAAAGGCTGCTGCTGTTATAATGAATTGGAATGTGCAGGTTTTGATCCCTCCCCTCACAGCATCACACATTTCCTGCTGGTTTTCTGGGTGATGGTAGCTTGGTTGAGGTCTCGCTTGCTTGCTTGCTTTTGGTTGTGGACAAGTCAAACCTCATCAGAGGCAAAGAAACAAAAATGATTGTGATGGGCCTTTCACCAGGAAACTCTTTGCAAAACTGCCTATATATAACAGGATGAAGAGAACTGCAATCTGATTAAAATACTGTTATTGAGCATGTTGAGTACTTCCTCCCATATATCCAAGTATCTGGAGCCTGCAAGAAGACTGCAAGACCAGAGAAAGAATTTTAGCAGTTAGAAATGAGCGGATTGCTGAATGTTATTGATCTAAATTTTACAGAAAAAATGAAAGCTGTCCTAACCGTTATGCCCACTTCTATCAACATTCATTAACTTACATTGTGCTTTACTAGCATTCTGTGAAGCGTTTCAGACTTTTCTTACATCTCCTGTGCCAGTAATAACACGTTGGGTTCTGGAAAAGCAGAAGGATATTTTTGTTGCCGTTGTTCATTTTAACCATTAGTACACTCTCTCAGCCTGGGAATGAGGAAGAGAAATCGGTATTTAGAGATATCAAGTAAAGAAGAACTTCTGCAAAGTACATGGGATTAGGCTGTGTGCAATTCCCTTGGCTTTAAAAATGCTTAGCACTGTTTGTGTTGTTTTTGTCTCTTACTATAAACTTTTGGTTCAGCAAAGCCTTAATAGTAGAGCTAAAAACCATGGCAGAAAATGGCATGTTTTGTTAACTTTTCTACATTTGCATTGGTTTTTGTGGGCTGTTCCCTTTTTGTGCTCTTTTTGTCTGCGGAGACATACCACACAGCACTCTTTCGTAACTCTAATGACACAACTAAAAGAAGAAAATGGTATGCAAGCTCAAGAATCCGTTCTTGCAGAGAAAAAAAGTGACATTTCCAAGGCTTCAAGTTTCAAAAGTTTAGCACCAGCCTTTCAAGTCCTGAAATATTCTAGTGTTGTATGGTGTAGGTTTTTGCTATGCAAAGCATGTACAGTTGAAACACAGAATCGTTCTCCAGAAAGATGAATTTCAATACGCCGTAGGGAATGTCATGTTTACATAACTGTGTTTCAATAGACTTTTCAACGTATAATTCTCTGCTGTGCTCCAAGGAGCAAGACTTAAGGCATGATCCTGAGTGTTGCTTTCCATATATGTAACAACTGTCAAAATCAATTGGATCTGGGCACATGAAATGTGTCTCAGAGCAGGCTTATACTTTAAAAACAGACAGATCCAACAGACACTTGATTCTGCAAAATGTGAGCAATCTAACATGATCTAGAAACACTTAAATACGTGAATAGACCATCCAAAAGATGATTCTTGGCAGCTTCCAGGATCAAGCCGTCAGGAGGCATAGAAAACTTTGCAGCAGGGTTAAAATACTATTCAGACACAGATTCTGCACTGCAAAACACATGAGGTAAGGGGTTTCTTGATCTCATCCCATCCCTGTCCTCACAAGTAATGCCATTTCTTTCTGGATCATTTAATCATCTGGAGTTGGAACGACAAACTCCTCCCTTACATGTCTCCTCTGGTGCAAATATAAGAGATGTGATAAGAAGAACCAGGACTATTTTAACCTCTTTTGTGTCATTGGCTGATATTTCAGTCTTTCTGGCATTGTTGGCAACCATTTCTTTTAAAACTTAGTGAGGACACATGCTTCCTGAACTGTATTATGAATTGCTAAAGGAGAACCAAAATGTAGGGCTGTTTAATTTCAGCTGCTCTTCTATGAAGCGAATCAAGTATTTGGTTTCATTTAAGGCCATAATATAGCAATCAGTTATTTTGAACAAAAATGTGACCAGCCAATTAAGAAATGGAGTAGAAAGGCAAAGATTTTAGAATATTTGCAAAGGCTTGAAAGCCATGTTACCTTTTCCAGGTGTGCAGACATGTGCACATCATTAACTGTAAACCTGTTATTTAGCAGGACCATCCAAGGGCTTAGAGGTAAGCATGTGCTTCAAAATCTGTAAATGGGATCTAAAATGTCTACTGAGATTAGAATTCACTTATTTGAAAAAGTACACATAGTCAGGTGACATTTGTGCTCTGTTTGTCTCCCACTTTGCATGAGATACTCACATCACAAGTTGTACTTGCCCTGATGCTACAAGTCCCTGTAAGAGTCACCTTTAGGTGCAGTGACTTTTAATGTTGTTATTTGATTTATGTTCAATAAATACATAAAATTGTGTCAACACTGTTAAGCAAACTTTCCAATAAGAGGAGAAAAGTAATGGCTGCTGCCAAGTCACTGTTTGCCATCAGGTATCATTTTCAAAAGCCGTTACAAGGCAAGAGGAGTGAGGACACCGAGTAGTTATATCTAGTTATCTTACCGCACTATATTTGCACAGAGCATTGAAACAACAAAGGAATTGATTGACATCTATGTGGTAACATTCTGGTGCCAGGAAAGGATTTTGCCTGCATGTGTTAAAAAAAACCTGTTGTAAGCAGCTTTCCCTATGGAGTCACACAGAGTTAGAGAGAAGACGATAGAAAAGACCTTTCTGGCAGGAAGGTACTGCAAACATGGCAGGTGGGTTCATTTAAGTCCCCTCTCACAAGTTCTCAGCTACCTGGTAAGCAGATCCGCGCTGGCACCATCCACTGGCTCGCAGTGTGGTACCAAAACTAAAAGTAGTCCTGGTTTTCTGTATAAATTGAGAGTATTTCCAGTATTTCCAAAATATTATTAAGAATTTATGCTAATATTTATGATCTTAGCATTACCATAATTATTATGTTTCATATATTTAAATTATATGTTTGTACAGCATATTATTCATTTTGCCTCAGGAAATTGAAGACTTTCTTAAAAACAACAGAATCCATTTTGAAAATGAATCTCTTCTTTGTGGATAGAAATTAAATGCTTTAATTGCCATAGACACATATTTGTAACTGTGATTCAAGGGCAAGTATGTGGAATTGGAAGGCAAAGCCCAGGTTTTACCTGGATAAGGCAATATCCATTTTTCGCAGGCATTGAGTTTTCCTGGAGGGAACAGGAGGAAATTGGAAAGGAGATCCACAGGTGTAGATGTTCATATCAGTGGACATCAGAGGAATTGAAAACTGGTCTAGAAAGACGAGGAAAAAAATACCTTTTCTATTCTATTACCCTATTGTACAAGTTTCAGATATGAGGCATTTGGTTTGCAAAAGAATGCCTCTTTCCTGAGCTTTCTTGTTCTAGAAAACACACATAAAATAAGCAAAAAGACTTTCCATTTTATGTGTTTATTTTCAGCAGTAGTATGTGTTTAATTCAAAGGTGATATCTGACTATTTCTGAAAATAATTATTATGTTGTCTGGAGAAAAAATTGTTTTCACAATGTGTTTTTATTTTGAGTTCTTTGTTTTTTTACAAGAGATTTGCTTTTCTTCGAAAGAGTAATACCTCTTTTGAATAGCATATCATTCAATATGTGACTACTGAACCTAATCATCCAAGGAACAGATATGTTCTGCATAAATAAGTTAAATTTTATGAAACAGCAAGTTTTACTAATTACATTCATTGTGTAATTTAATAAAATACTAGCTATAAATTTAAAAAAATAGACTTTGTCTCCGTATTATGAACTATGAAGTTCATAAATTGTGTACCTGCTGACATAAAGGCACACAGGTGAAACCCATTATATTTGTATTACTAAGGAAAATTACATTTTGATTAATACATAAATTCGCCTTCATCTCCTAAAATGAAATATTTACAGCAAGTCAACAAAATACCCTGCTAGTTTGCTTATAATATCAACCTTTTAAAAATAATTAATAGCACATGAAACTGAGTTTATTGATTAAGCTTGAGACTTCCCAGAAAATTTAAGGAAAATTGCCTTTCTAAAGATGCAACACCAACAGTTCTTGATTCCAAACATAATATAAGAAAGGAAGACTGTAAAATGCTATATATTGTAATTCGATTTTGCACAGACTAGCAGGGGTTAATTCTCTGTGAAAGTTATTTAATATTTTTCTGTTTATGTTTTTCTATTGTATTTCTCTAGTTCTGTGTTTATGAGTGTAAAATATCACCTTTTTGAAGCATAAATTATTTTTTCTTTATTCTCATTTTTTCTGTCTGAAGAAAAGGAAGTTCAATTCTGATGTTTTGTTGGTTGGGGTTTTTTTAAACAAATTATGATTTGGTTTTCTATATGAATGGTTTAATCTGTTCACAGAAATATAGTCACTGTTCTGAATTCCTCTGTTTACTAATCACAGAAATCTTTCTGTTCAGCTCAGAAGTTCGTGTTCACATTTATTTCTTCCCACGCACAAAAAAAACAAAAAAAAAGGAAATGCATAGTTGAATTATAAAATAGCCAATTTATTGAGTTTCTTCATAAACATCCTTAACAGTGACACCAAGGACAACTGTGGACTTCCTGTGATGAGCAAAACTTCTCTAATAAAATTTCAAAATAAAATTTGTTCTTGTAACGTCTCCCCTCCATCCCCCCCCTTTTTTTTTGCAGCATGAGTCCTATAAATGCTGTGTTGCCACTGTGTTTCTCTTCAATACCTTCAGCTTCCTTATTGCTGAGATCAGCTGCGGTACTCCCCTGAGAATATCCTAAGATGCCATGGAGAGCTGCTCTGAAGAATAGCTGCTCTATTTTTAATTTACATTTTTTGTGTTCGCTCTGTTGCATTGCATCTCAAGAAGAGGGGCCTAGGAAGGAGATTGTCAGTTCAGGTGCAGGATTTGGGCAGGAAGCTGCATGCTATCTCTCTGTTTTATGTCACTGTAGGCAAATGGGATCACAGGTAAAAGAGCCAGCAAGAGTACGGGAGAATATTCCTTTTTTTTTTTTCCCCATTATCCCCATAACATGGTGTTAATTATTATGAAATTTCTACCTGGTTGTGTGCCAGCCCCTGCAGTTGCTGACGAGCTGGCTGGCAGGTGGCCATGCCGTGGGGCTGACCTCGCATCCCTCCATGCATCCCTCCTTGACATCGTCTGCACACCTTGCGACGGCTCCCCAGGCTAGCTGGCTCTACTGTCGGCATGGGGCGGGCAACCAGGTAGGGCTCAGCCTTCCAAACCTGCAGCAAGCCTCCAGAAAACGGGCTCTCTGCGATCCCTGATTTCACTGAGGTGGGACTGAAGTAGCATTTTGATATCATAAGGAAATCTCACTTCAGTAATTCATATTTTATAACTACTTATGATAGAAATTGGGATGAAAGAATGAAACTTGGGAAAGCTGAATGGGAATTCAAGAAGTGTATCAACTTGTGCAAATAAAAATTTTATTCTCTGTTTGTATAAAGCTGATAATAATCATTTTTTTAGCCTTTCAAAACACTTCATTGAGCAAATACGATGTTGAGGCTTTCATAATTTAGGCCAACTTTCTATTCCAAAAGAGGTCAGTGACACAGATTTTAGCTGTCTTTTGTAAAAGTGCTGACAGCTCTATTTTAAACAGAGTGGACCAAGACAATACCAAAGTAGTTCCAGAAAACCTCAGCTTGCATAATACCAGTGCTTCAACTTTTGCGGGTGATGGATTACCCTTCTTAGCTCTTAGTCCCTTTTCTTTATTTTTACCACGTGCTTCTAAGACGCAAAAAACATCTCAGGTGGAAGTCATTTATCATAACTAATTTCAACAGTTGTAAATCAGTTGTCATTCTCAGTCAGAATGAAATATTTTTAGAAAATTTGAGGTTTTTATTGCAAACTGAAAAGCCAGAATAATTTATTTTAACAGTGGCACAACGGGATCTTGTAATTCTGCTGAAACTCCTTCTGTGTTACAAAGTCTTTCAATTCTGACAATGCTTACATGTTTATAGATTTATATGTAGCCATATGTATTATTTTTTGAGATGTCTTTGCCCATTCCTGTAATTATTATCAGTACTTAATAGACTACTTCACATGGGGACAGGTATTTAGCCCATTCTTTTATAACGTCGTTCTGAAAAATTCCTGTGGCCCAACTATTCATGCATCTGCTATAACCTTGTTTCTTAGGGTTCATCTGGATAAATGACAGTTTCTAAGCACAAATAATTTTCTTTAACAAACACGCAGGTGAGAATCAACACTTTACAATGAATGATTATGTGGAAAGGCAGAGTTTCACACTGAATACTATTACCAATACTTTATCACAACCGTCTCATTAATATCCATGCATAATAGAGTTATTTTTGAGATTTGGGCTTGGGATATTTTTTCAGTCCAACTGAACAAGCATAATCCCCAGCACCTAACAAATGCTTTAGACTCAGATCACAGTGTTTGCTCTTGATAATAAGTTCTCTTGGTAGTTTCTGAAATTATTTTTATTTTTAACCCAGTAGAGATCATTATGATCATCTCACTCAACTTCCTGCATAACACAGCCCATAGATTTCATTCCAGGATTTCTGTCTGAATTCCGGTTACCTGTGGCTGAACTAGGACCTAATCTTTAATTGAAAACCTGTAATTCGGTGTTAAAGATTCTCTGCCTAATTGAAGGTTCTGCTTCCCCCAGTGATGTACTCCTTCCATGATGACTGTCATCAGTAAATATATGCAGTGTAAGTTGGATCGCTTTTGTATAACAGTAGAGTTTTCCTTGCAGTGTCTTGGAGGAATGTTAAGAACTTTTAGGTTTTCTGAGAATTTTGAGACACTCCTTTTTGCTCAGGCAATTGAAATATATCTGCAAGGCAAGAGCAGTTCAAAGTTGCCAATATGAGGGGAGACAGGTGCCTTTTAAATTATTCATAGATCTCTGCTGGCTACCCATCTTTTTGCAGATGGGGTTTTTGGTGTTTTTTTACTTTCTTTCTTTCTTTGTCCCTGATGGATTTAATGCCTTTATTGCACTCTTAGCTCCATGAATAGATATGGGAAATCTAAAGGCAAAACTTCGACTAGTAACAGAGCAGAAAGTCTGATCTGGTTTAACAGATTCTCTGTCTCTTTGTCACTGGCAGCTATCTTAGATTGTTAAGGTGCTTTACAGAAAAGGCACTTTTTTTTTTTGTTAACTTCTCACTGATGACTATGGCTCTTTGTGACAACAATCCAGGAAAATCAGAGGTGGAAGATCAGTTGCCTAAGCCTGCAAAATGGTGTATTTTATATTTTTTGCCCAGTCCTGTAAAAAATTGATTTTTTTTTGTTGAGGACTAAAAGAATGAATAGCTTGCTAACTATTAATTTTAGCTTTAATCTGTCACCATATGGCTCTGAAAATTACCTCGGTTATTTTCATCCTCGATGTTTATTTCTTCTCTGTGCTTATAAGATTTATTTTATTCATCAGCCTTTTTTTTAAAAAAAAGATAGATTCTGCATTATAGCTATACCTTTTACATCCTTGTCTTACTTGAGGTAAAAATATCTTCCAAAATCCTTTCTTTTTTTTCATCTCACTCATTGTTTATTCTTCACGTTTTTATCTATTAAACCTACATGCATCTAGTCAAAGAGATGGATTAACCTGCTATGTAATGGCACATGATTCAAACGTCTGATGTCAAGTTTGAAAATAAAGTGAGAAGTCAATGTATATTCAAAAATAGAAGACCTTGAAAAAGGAAATCTCGGCCAAGAAAGATATCATCTCAAGATAGTATTTAATACAAATGTTATGCAGGAATGTGTATGAGCGACTAGAAAAGACTTGTGAGAAAGGTGATCTATTGCAGCTTGCATTTGGCAATGATCAATAAAATAATCATCTTAGCTGTTGTCAGCAGGCTTCCCAGGTCTGACCTTCAGATGTTAGGATTTAAGATGGCTCATATTTGTGATAGACCTCAAAAAGTCTTGAAAGCTGGGAACCAGTTCTGCCAGGTGCTGAGTTCCTTGACATTAGGTTGTACACTCAGATAGGTTTAGAAGAGTTGACTCTTGCCTATGAAAAGCTGGAAGGGAAATCTTAGGATAATATCTTTCCGTTGAGCCACTACTTTGCCTAAAATGTTGGTGTTTTCAGCTTTTTCCTGTCACATGGTGCTTTCATATTAGCTGGAATCATAAAGAACAGAGGCATGCTCACATAAAAATTTCAGCATGCTATTAATCAAACTTTTTTGGATTTCCTCTAGAGTTCCTCTCAGACTGCAGTAGATAGACACTGAGCCTGTGTTTTGTTCAGTAATATATTTTTTTCTTAAAGGAATCAAAGATAAAGGTCAGATGTACCAGTCTGTTTTCGGGGTGCCCTGTATCTTTGCATGGAGACTGAGTGTTGGTATGACTGGGATTGGTGTAGAGGCCAGTCAATACTCTCTGTTCCACTAGAAGGGTCTTTTTATATTCTGGTCCTGGACCTAGGAGCTGCAATACCGCATTTCACTAGTGGGTAAAAATGGAGAATAAAGCATCAGCACATGCACCAAAAATTTCAAAATAAACCTCTTATCTCTTCCACACCTTCACATCACTGTACTCTGTGAGCATTCACAATATATATCCTTCAAGACAGTGGCATACCCCGTCAGTATACAATAAACTGGCTTTGCTGACAAAGTCTGGATTAGTGCTGTGGTGGATGTCCCAGGTTTTTACTTTTCTTTCCCCTCCCCCTGCTCCCCCAGGAAACTGGAAGTAATTAGAGACCGTCCACATGCATCAAATCTTCACTGACCTGAGATTCAGTTTGTCCCCAGAATATCTTGTCCAAAAATATTGTTGCTCCATAGCATTGTGAGCAATAGTAGGCACCTCTGTGTTTCTTTCTTCTCATGGGATACATCTACAGCATAAGCATTGTTTGGGGTGCAGATAGTTGAGTATTTTTAAACTGTTTTATAATTATCCAGTATTCTAACGAGCAGTGATTTATCATAAGAAGTAAATGGAAAAATTCAGGTGTTATTCATACCTGTTCAGTTCATTCAGAGAACAATGTTGTGTTGTGGGTTTTTTCTAATGCGATGTCAAGCGTCCTATGTGTATTAGATCTAGACAGGTGCTTATTACATAAACATTAGATGTTTTTCTTTTATTTTATTTACTTGCTAATATTTAATTCTGAAAGGCATAATACCACTGAAGAAGAAATATTTTTAAACCTTCTCTTGACCTTAAATGATTTGAATAATCAAAATACCTAGCTCTTCAGTATATCAGATAGTCATAGCTCTAGAAGCAAACTTTATTGAAGTGTATTGCCATATATGTCATATGAACAGTCATACCTATATTTAAGACAATAGACACAAGACAGCTCAGGCAGTTTAGGTCCAATTCCATGGTCTTGCACCAGACTGTGTGGTCATGAGCAAATCATTTAATCTTCTAGTGCCTACATGTTTCATTTAGCAGTTGGAAATAAGTACTGCCTTTCTCCTATTTATCTTGTTTACTTATTATCCTATCAAGCGTGAACTATCTGTTGTTATGTTTTACAGTGTTGATCACATTTGGCCACAGATCTCAAGGGGAAATTCCAGCATAAAAGGGATTTTTCATTAGAACTGTAAGGTTATCAAAAGAGGCCTGTTACCTATTATACTTTGCCTGCATCCCACAGTGTTTTCACTCCTACAGAGACTGTAGTGGGTCAGAAGTCTTAAGTAACATAGATGCAGTTATGTGTATCACCTACATATATGTTAGTATTCAGTTATAATAGCAAATCATCCATCCATCTCTGTAAGTTTATGCAGTTGTCTGCATGCTCTTCTACCAAATTTGCACATGCTAACTGTAGGGCTCTACGTGAAATTGGTACTCCCAAATGAAAATTTAGTCTGATATCCCTGTTCCTGAGCGTGTTCCTGAGCATTCCTGAGTAAGCATGGGTAATGTTTTGGAGGTTATTTTCATGGATGTATAGTACATGGCCTCTAAGGTTAACACATACTTTGGTTTTCATGTTAAAAGGTTATGTCCATTCAAGGTATGAAGGAATGTATGTTTTAATTGATAATCAGGAACATTGTCATAAAACCAATAGCACTATCATTCCCATTCAAATTGAATTAATTTAAAAATTCATTGATAGAGGCAGTATTTTTATTTACATGTTTGTATTCACTCAATTAAAAACCCCACTTTAATCAATAATGAAATGAAATCTTTCCTGAAATACCAAGAAGCTAAAATCCCTTCTTTTCTTAGCTCAAACAAATCTAGTTCTCTGTGTCAAGCATGTCAGTAATCATCTGTTTCTCTTGCATCCTGCCAAATATTATGAAAATATGCGGTGTAACTTTCAAACATTTTGAGAATGAACACCTGTAAAGACACTACATATCCTCGCTTACCACCATCTCTTTACAGGTTTACTTTTTTTGGTGGTGCATTTGCATTATTTAGTTTTGACTTCTGAAGAATCTAGTCAGGCACAAAAAAATCACGCCTTGTTCTTTCTCCTTTGGACTTCACGAGCAAACAAAATGAAATAAATGCCAAATGAATACAGAAATCTGCATCTTCATCCAGTTTTAGATAAGCCAAAATTAATTTCCTCTCATCCAACTGCAGTTCAGTTGAAAAAAGGAGGTCAGCTTGATTTTTCACAACATATCTTGAAGTCAGGAACAGTTTGTTCCTAGAACAATTTGCATAGCCAGGCAAACAATTCCAACAGAAAATTTGTTGTGTTGCCAGTGAGTCAGGGACTTACTTGAGTTCAGGCTGAGGCACTCAGCACTCATTTTGGATCAAATTCATGCTATTACCATTTATTTCTCTATATTTTAACTGAAAAAGCAAAATGACGAATTCTTGAAATGGGAGCATTATGTTATAATCTGCTGTAGGATCTTAAGTCTTACCTGTGTTTGCTTCTTTTACTGGTTTTGGGAACTGAACTCAGTGTAAGCTATATTCTTATAAATGCTTGATGTTGACCAGGCAGAACTGCCACAAGTCAAAGTTTGTAGTATTTCAGTTTATTCTGATTTTGGACAAGGCACAAACCTGCCAAGGCTGAGAAGGGAAAGGAGGCTGTACCTGTCTCTATAACCGCAGTGGGTATGGTGTGCTGCGTTAGGCCTGTCAGCCTATATGGTTTGGGGAAGACTTCATATGTGGCACATCTGTCTGCTGTGTTTGTCCCTCTTGGTAAGCTGCACTGGGGCGAGCTGATGCAGAGGATCCTCAGCTATCTTTGTTTATGCTGGCTAGCACCGTGCTGCATAGTGCCTTCTCCAGAGCAAAGCTAGCCCCAACAGGCCATTGCAATGAACAGAAGTCACTAGGCCAAATTATATATGTGTGAAATTTATCTAATTGTACATTAGATATACAAGGCCCCTCTACACTGTAATAGCTTTACGCCACTCGGAGATAATCTTACACTGGGCGGATCCTTTCCTATGAAGTTTGTCTAAAGCAAGGTAGAGCCTAACCATTAGTTTCCTATACTGTGCAAAAGCTTTATACGCTTCATGTTTGTTCACTCAGTTATGCAGATTTGATGCTGGTGAAACTGTGCTGTGGTCAGCAGAGTGATGGTATAAACCAAGCAATCTGGGAACTCTTACAGAAATTCTGCCAATGAATACTGGCAATTACTTTCCTAATGGATTCTAATTGAAACAGAAAATGGAATGAATTAAACTGAACTTAAAGGCCATTATTTTGTTTGGTTTTCTGAAAGTTTCATATAACGTATTAATTAATTTTTAATTGGCAAAGTTTGCTTTTTTCATAAAACAAAAGCCTCATTAACATAACTTTTCCTTCAAACAAAAGTCAATGTAAGCCTATGCTTTTTCATGACTACCATGTGTTTTTCTTGATGCATGAGCCTTATTCAGACTTCAGTGAAAGGTAACCCATGAAGTCAATCATCTGCAGGAAATCAGTCTTTTTTCTTTTGCTCTTTTTAGGTGTCCCTATTAGCAGTATAAAATTGTAGCAAGTCTGGGAAAGACATTAAAATCACATAGATTTTCAGTGATCTGTTAGTGAAGCTGTCTTAAACGCCTGAATTACTAAGATGAGGGAAGATGCAAATGAGCAATGGCTGAGCAGAGAGGCCTTCTTCATTCTTTGCACCATACTACTGACCAGGCATGTGTGCCCAAGTGTGGTACATTCAGGAATACATTTTACATGCCGAATGCTTGAGTGGCTGGACAGAGCCATTCTCCATTATAGTTCTGCAGAACCATATTTATTTGTGTACAATTTACACAAAGTTTTCTTATTTTTCATTGGACTACAAAATCATTATCTGTGACTGCCGAGTATATTCAGCCTTTCTGGGTAAAAGACTTGTAGGCTTTGTTTAAACTTGCAGCAAGGAAGGTTAATGCCCATTTTTTTTAATGCTCTGAAAAATTTCATAGCAGATGGTGGACAATGCAGGGGATGTGAAGATCCCAGAGAAGTGGACTGCTTACATTGTCTTCTTTCAGCTGTATGCTCAGCCTCTGGGACTTTCAAAAGACAACTATTATCAGTCATATCTAACTATCACCCTGACGTAATACTGCTAAATGCTCAAGGAACCCTGCTCTGGGCCCCAAACACAGAGAAAGAAGACAAGGTGAATCAATAAGAATATTGCATGAGGGTTGACAGAAGGAACCCACCCAGGCCTGTCAAACAGGCAAAGTATCATAGGCAAAAGTATGGATCAGATGTACGAGGAAAATTTCTCACATTATTCAAAATATTTTGGATCCAGTTAGCTGTAGGAGAAATCCTGTCAAAAAGCAACACTTGCAAGATAAAAAGCAACACGGCATATCTTAGCTACAAAAAGATATGTGTCTAATTATGAATTTTCCAGACAACATAATGAGTGATTCTTTTTCCACAATATCACATGCAGAAAGGTCTATGAGAAAGTGCATGCAGTCACAGTGCAAGGATGTAGCCTGAGCTGTCATCTTCACATCAAAACTGAGACAGAAAGAACGTTGTACTCTGAAAATGGAAGGCACTGAGGACCTTCACAGCCATCATCACTTATGACTGTTGCATAACAAATGTAGGAAGAAGCCCCATTTGCTGTGAACTTGACTGAGCATTTCCTTATCCTCTAGAAATTGGCTTTACTCCACAGTGTACCACAGAAAATGGTCAAAAGACTGTTTTCATTAACATGATGTTACAAGTCTACATGTTAGTGAAATAATACTGGCTGCGTTCAGTCTTTAACAGGGCTTCAAAAGGAATGGTACAAAGGAAGACCCAGGATCTGGCAAGAATGTGCTTATCTCAGCAGTGATTTTTGGACTGAAGATAGACACATTTCTAAAAGAATTAGGTGATCCAAATTGATTTTCATTGTTGCTGCTCTCTGAGGTGGGAGAATATGCATAGTGATAACAGGCTGTGGTTTACTGATCAGGAAAGTAGAAGTTATCTGTCTGGCCCAACCCTCTCTTTAGAGCTGCCCCATTCCAATGGACGATAACATCTAGTTATTGTCTATCCCATTAGTCATGGCTGTAGGCAGTATGTCCAAAGAACTCAATAGGGTTCAAAAGTCCTGCAAGTCAGGACAGGATTGCTCTACTGCCTTGCATTCCCAGCATACATTCTGCTTCTTGAGGATTTTCTCATGCAAACACTCAGAAGCAGCACAGGACTGCTTTCAATCCTGCCCGTGTCCAGCTCAATAGAAATCAGTGACTTCTCAGAGAGCAGCCTCTTCTGATGCCTTTGATTCATGTAATTCCACAAAGAGATTGTAGCAGATTTTACGTCACAAAATGCTGAGGGTTTTTGGTTTGGTTTTTGTTTTTTTCTCCAAGCCATTTCCAAAGTTCATTGAAATCACTGGAAGAATACCCATGAATTTCAAGTCAGTTTGGATCAGACTTCATGTGCAAAAATAGGAGATGTGGTCTGGCCTGTGCATTGGGATTGGTCTGTATTTCTGTGTTCAACCAGAGTAGGGACCAAAGTTACCCGGAAGATTACTTCTATCACTATATTATGGAAGGATGCTTACCAGACACATACACATACAGTAAATGAATCACCAGTGTCTAAAGGCATCAGGTGTAAGTACTTGCATCTGCTTTCCTGACATTGAAATGCAGATTATACTTTCCTTTCAGCTTTATGCAACCAAAGGTTGCGGCGGGCCACGGGTCCTGCTTAAATTCGAAACCATTCTCTGATGCCTTTTTGTATAAGCAGTCAGTTTTTGCAAGGGAGTACAGCATTTTGCTTTCGAACGTCTCCCCAGTCAACAGTCAAGAAATCATCATTCTGTGGACATGCATTCAGTTTTGTGATGCTGTGTTCATCTCCTGTGGTCAAGTTCTTCTATTCTTCCTTCTTTTTTTCAACAATATTATTTCAGTTCGTATGTTACACAAGATATTTATTCTTCTGCCCTTGTACAAGGCCCTCCAGAAGACAAAGCAAAGCGTAGTCAAGTCAGTTGTGTAGAGCTACATTAACAACTTTAATGCAAAAGGAGGCACAAAATGTCCAATAAATCACCTGATTAAAGTCTGAAAACCCCTTTTTGTTTATACATTTATTGATTTTTTTCTCTAATCTTGTCTAGCTCCTTCAATCATCCGTCTCTTGCCTGCCCTCTATGATCCAAAATCAAAGTAATAGACTTCAGCTAAACAATACTTGCAATTTATAGGATGACAAGGGATGCCTTTATCCACCAGAGAGACTCCGACCAACTCCAGGAAGGGGCAAACTGTTCAGATGTTTTTCAGTCTTTATGAAAAAAAATCACAAAGCAGAAAGAAAGCATTTCCCTATGAAGAGTCGCCAAAACAGCCACAGGGTAAAGCAGCGATTGTTCTGTGTCGATTTTTGTTGGTTTTGCTAATGTAATTAACTGCAGGGCAGAGTGGGTCGGATGTAAGCCAAGAGATTATGATGCTGTCATGGCCCATAGTAGATGCATTCTCCTGATCTCTCCTAGTGATGCTGCAGCCTTCTCTACCTTCATTTTATAATACAACAAAGCAGGCTATTCATAAACTTTTCTGGTTTAGACAGATCTGGTTAATGATAGGTGAGATGGTTGCTGATTTCCAGTGACAAATGTTGATGTCTGGGTAAGTGTGATCCTGAATGCTGGGACTGAAACATGTGTCTTTGTGTCTGACTCAGCATCAAAGATTATCGTAGTCTTGAGTACTTTCTGCTGGTCACAGTCACAGTGCATGATATTTTAGAGAATTAGACACACTAACATTCTCACATTCCCCCTTATTCCTCTTCTCCTCCTACAAGGAAATGTTAATTGTATAAAATATCAGCTGTTCCATGTTTGACTCTTAATACTCATTTCTTGGTTTGTTGGTTGTTTTTTTTTTTTCACTGAAGCTGATGCAAAAATGAAGTGAAAACATAGCCTTTATTTTCTTCCTTGACTTCCTAGCTTTCACATGTTTTGACTGACAAGCTGAAAAATGTAGGCAGGCAAAGGAAAATTTCACTAAAATATTTCTGCCATAAATGCTTTACTAAAACTTTAAAAACAGCATTAAACAAAAATTACTTCCAACAGCGCTCCAGGGTTATTTGAATACCCTGCTGATTATGATTCCCCAATACCTATTGTTTTCATTATTACAGCATCCTAGAGAAATTAAATAGATATTGTCGTGTATCTCGTTCTATTATTTCCTTCATTTTATTTCACAGGTCATTTGCAGTCTTGAATGTGGAAGCTAAAAATCTTTATTGTGTAAGCAGTAGCATAGAAATAAGTTATGAAAATGGATCAGGATTCTGAAAGGCAACACTTTTTCCTTCTGATTGCTTTGGAAACTGCTACGAAGGGTTCTTCCTAAGTAATACTGGAATGCTTACGATGACAGTTTCTGGTACTAGGTCTTAGGATCCTTGTCTTTCAGTTCCCACTGTGTACAATGTGGTGCCAGAAGAGAACTATAAAATGTTTTCTACCATAGAGAGCTTACACTGTTTACATTGTGATAAACTGTGATAGCAGAATACTGTCAACGTAAGTGCTTTCAACTTTTTGGGGCTTTTTAGTAGGAATCACAGCTAGGAAAGAATAGGAAGGAAACAATAACAATCTTACCATTATTTTAAAGTTTTAAGGTGCAGCCAATTTTTTTTTTGTATGGTGGAGGCTGGAACAGACTAGTTTGTGGTCTTCAGCTATTCCTTCAGGAAAGGAATAATTTGGTATCTGCTTTTCTGAGCTAGCTGTATTTTGAAGTGGCCACCATCCTTGTATTTTTGTGTCTGTCTGTATAGTTAGCCTGAAAACAGTAGCTGATTTTAGCAGGATTTATGGTGTGGCTTTTTCCCTGGTAAAAGTGGAGAAGTGATTCAAATTTTACACCAGTGTTAGTTCAGTGATTTAAGTGGATTCCTAGAGGTACCAAAATGAGTTAACAGACAGCAACTGCTTCTCATATTAGAATGGGTAGAGCAGAGCACGTAGTCCACTTTTAATAGAATAAGCGATGCTATATGTTGCCATTAAGGCATACAGTTTCTTATTAAAACACTCTATAGAGAAAGAGAATAAATGATATATTGTAAACTGATAAAACTAGCAGAACAGTCAACATGAGGAAACCATAATTAAATAACCATCTCAAAAAAATACACAGGATGTGGGAAATAGGATGATCCAGGTTAAACAATATGTGAACATAATTTCACAGAATGTTATATATGCAAAATCAAACTATGCAAAGTATATTTATATTACTTAATAAGAAGAGAGGAAAATGTGTATTGAAAACCGAAAGAATAAAACCAACTGTGATGTATTATGAGCTTGAAGAAAAGCTACAAAAATTCGCCAAACCAACAAAATGTCAAAGTGTGTTATTGAGCAGGACTGAAAGGAACAGAGGTTCCTTTCAGCTAGAGATTTTCACCCACTTTGCACATGTTCAAAATCCAGTCCAGATAGGCAGCCCACAGGGTCATCATTCTTGCCTCTTAATATTGAGGGCTCTACACCGTCATTCCGTACAGAATTTCATGGCACAAAAATCACATGAAAAAAAATAATCTGTTGACAATCTTCACAGAGAAGTCCAGGAGTTACCTGAACAGAAGGAGGGCAGCTGAGATCTGGGTTCACATATGCATTTAGGAGCCTAAAGATGGCTGATTTCAACAAGGTTCTGATTCATAAATTTATTTAGGTATCTGTATCCTAAATGTTTCTATGAATTAAAGTCAAAGCTACATTCTAATCAGGAACCCTGTGTATGGAGAAATATCCAAATAGTCCAAGATATCAAAAAGTTCCAATTCAGTTCTATATGCAAGGAGAGGTATTAATTTATGGCTGTACAGTTACTGTACCTCTACCAGACTGACTTGATGGTAGGTGATACTTTGTTTTCTAGGCTGTTATGCATAGTATGTTACTTGATTGGCCAGAGTTTATGTGTGTTTGTGTACTGAGATTGGAGACCCAGGAGCCAGGTTTTTTCATACTTTCTGATTTACAGCCCTGCTACCAAAACCCCAGAGTTGTACACTGATTTGAGAGGTCTCTGGTTACCCTTTTCCAAAGAGGACTATAAAATATAAATCCAGATTTTATAGCAGTTAATACAGCAGTCAGAAACACAAACAAAGAACCTCTATGCCAGACTGGTTGGTCCCCTTCTCATGCTTCCACTGGTATCAAGACTGTGAAGCAATAGAAGGGAACCGACACCTGCTCTATGGTAGGAAGAACACACGCGTGCGGCACAGCAATCTCATGAAACTCTGCTTGCCTGTGTCCCTGGCTTTCCTCTCCCTCACGCTGCTTTCAGGGTTACTGCAACCTGCACTGTTCTCGTATAATTTCCAGATTTAGCACCATAATTGTCTCATTTCTCCATACCAGCCTCCATGGAGGATAAAAGCTCACAGTCTCCACCTCCTCACATCCGCTGGGCAGTTCCATTTCAGAGATGACTACCCAGGAGCTGTTAGTGATTATAAGAACCATCCATGTTGTGCCTGCTGTCAGGTTCCCTCCTGGGCCAGAGTATTGAAAAGACATATTGTACGCTCAGCAAGAAATTGCAGTTAGCCTAGGATATAGTTAGACCGTAGTTTTGAGAGAGAATATTAAGAACTCAGGGCACTGGAAAAACAAAGGTCTTTTTTCACCCCAGGAGGTAGAAAAGTGCCAGAAGGTGGATATGAGGCTTTTGTAAGCTTTGAGTTTGTGGATTCTACTGTCTGACCCAAGGTTCTAGCTCTATAGTATGTAATTTAAAGTCTCCTCTAGGTGCTTATAATTTAATTGTAAGGTGTCTCACAAACAGCTTAGCAGGTGCAAAGAGGACGTGAAGTGATCCTTTTTTCCTCTCTCCTCAGCTGGAACATGAAGAAGGCACTTTATGATCCAATTAGTGCCTCCAGGAGCTCTCTAATTGCATTATAAAGCATCTTAAAAAAATAGAAAATTAGAAGTTGGTTTTAAAGCCTGAAAAAAAAAAAAAAGAAAGTGTTGCTTAACTATTTGCCCTCCTGGTAACTCAGCAGTGAGAGGACCCAGCATACTTATGCACCGCATTTTGTCTCTAACTTCCCCAGATGTGAAGTGCATTCCATCGCTCAGAGCTCTGGAGAGTGGAGCGTCCTTTATTGCCTTGTAATCGGAGCTTGAAGTATGCTGTGAAGCTTTGCACCCAAAGTAGCTTGTGGTGTTTATGCATGTTGCTCATTCAAGGAAACTGGAACTGTGCAGTGCTATCTGTGGCCATTTTAGCCTGCTAAGTATCTGTTCTATTGAGTTTTTATACCAAGCTCATTGGCATAGTGTCTGAGAGGTATTATATATAATGAGCTATAACATGCTTTCAACTTCAAAGCTCAGCCTCTGTGCAATAATTATCACATCACTTTCCATAGGTCTCACATATTTTACCTACTGAGTGGGTGGGAAGAAGATACTGAAATAATATTTAGACTTATATAGTGCTTTTCAGCTATAGATTGCAAAATATTTTCTTTTGGCAGTTAAGCATTATCATCTCCACTGCGTAGATGGAAAAGACTAAAAGGCAGATAACAGAGCTGTGGATAGAACCTGATCTTCTGATCCTTAGAGCATGGCCCTTCCGATTCATTGGGTTAGTGCTGCTCTCAAGAACTTTTCTTCATTAGCTGAAAAAAGTGATAAGGTTTGTAACCCCTTTCCAATAAAAGAATTAAATGTGTAAAAGGAAAACACTTGAATATGTCTGTTATATCTCATAAATGGCAGTAATACTCGCTTTCCCTTACACCCACACTCAGCTGAGCAGAATACAAGCCATGCATTTTGTGTTTCCATCTGTTCCCTTTTTTTTGTTGCTGGGATTTAACCCAGCCAATTGCAGCAAAAAGGCACAGTAGCAAGCCTCTGAGATGAGATTACACTGTGTGTAGGGTCCTCTACTCATCTCCTCAGGACGAGGCTAAAAACACCAAGAGTGTCCTTAAGCACCTATGTATCCTTGAAATCGCTCAGAAAGGGACACCAATCTAATTTACGTAGGACAAGATGTTCAAAATTCAGGTGTTATGTTACCTGAACCAAGTACTCTTCTTCCTGACAAATTTACATTCTTATTTAGGGCAACCTTTTCTTGCCTGATACAGTGACTGTGCTGGGAACCTCTTATCCCCCTGGCTAATAGGCATTGACAGTCTCTCCGCATTGCAATAATAGGAGAAAAGGGCTCCACCTCTGGGAAGAGAGATCCATGGCAGATGCTGTTTCAGGAAAAGGGTAAGGGACAGCTGACAGCTTTCATCTTTTGTTCTGACACACTCTGTCATATTCCTATGTACTGGCATACCCATTCATACCCTGCTTTGAGTAAAGACACTGATAATTGACAGTAAGTCATCTAGAGACTTACCAGGATGCTCTTTTTTGTTTCTCTTCTGCAAAAGTTCACCCGTGCTTCCTCTCGTCTGAATTTTGGGTTGTTTCACGCATACTCAGAGCCCCAAAACAAAATTATCTCACAAAACCAAGAATAGTGCTCACATTAAAACTCCTTTAATTCAACAAAAAATGCGTCGTCTTGTTCCAGATTCTTTCATGGCAGGAAACCCCATTTCCAGTGTAACATTCGTAGGCCTTAATAAATCTTCCACAGTAATGGTCTGAATTTCAGGATTTTAACAAACACACTGAGTTTTAGGTTTTATTACAAACATTTCATATAATTAGCATGAACAGATGGCGTATGATTCTACCATTAATCATTTGTGCACAACCAAAATACAGTAATGTCAGTATCTCCCAGAATACTTCTTTGAAAAAACACCTGGCTGCAATTCGGATCTCTCTTGTACCTATCAGACACCACAACTGTAGTAAAATTACTTCTGATTTATCTCAGTATTGAACAATAGTAGAATGAAGCCTTTTTCATTATACAAACTATCCTCAGTGGTTTCAAGACTTACATTGTGTTTTATGCAATATATAATCAGTTAAAAAAATAACTTCCCTGTGTGGGACAAAAAGGAGGAATATTAATGGAGAAAATCTTTCAAAGCATTTCTGGAAACAATGCCCTTATGTATAAAAAGAGTCTTTTTTGGCATCTCTATGTGGTAGTGTTTTCAATTCCGATAGCTATAATAAGAAAAAAAGTCTGCCCAATTTGTCAATCTGTCAGGAAATATATTTCGGCTTCAAGCATCATACTCATGGGGTTTATGGAAATCACAAAGCATCTCATTCAGATGAAGAGGCTGAAGCTGTAAGCAGTGCAATTAATATCTTCAATTCCTGCCTTCAGCATGAAAAGAAGCTCAAAAGCTTTCAGAATCTGAATCCCAAATGCTGTCTAATGGTTCACATCTGGCTTATGCTATTTATGAGGAACAACAGTTGTTGGTATCAGCAGTGCATTCAGTGACATACTAACCTTCTTACCTAGCAAGACGAGAGCAGGGCTGGCCGGAGGTCATGGGAAGGTTGTTTGGCAGGTTCATCTGAGCGGAAGGGTTGCATCTCGAATGTTCCTGTTGTAAAACTTGGAGACAGAAAAGCCTGCACCTCCCTGACAGTACACAACCATGGATTACCGTGTCTTTTCACGTGCTGTACACACAGGCTACAGCCGACTAGAGTCATACTCTTTATTGGCAACAGTTTTTGCACAGTGACAAGTTTAACTGTTTCATTTATTTGCTGTTTGCATTTCAGTAGGACCCAGCACCCCATCTCAGGCACCTCTGTGTTTGATCCTATGCAAGCACCTAGACAGGTAGAATTCATTCCTGAAAAAAACTTCCAGTTGAAGCCTGTTTGACACCTTAGGAAGAACCACATGGCAGCTTGTTTTTTCTCTGTGAGACTCTCGTCTCAGATCACTAATAGGCATAACAAAAGCTCAGGAAAGGGGATGGCAATAGTTCTTTCATTACTGGAGCTGGACACTTGATCAGCCATTCCAAGTAAAGACAAAAAGCAGATTATGACTACTTCACCTCAAAATGTTTGAGAAGGACCCAGAGCATGTAACATCCATGCTACTATACCAGAGGAAAGTTGTACAGAGAGAGGAAGGTGCTTATTCTGAAAATTTCTGCAGCAGAGCTTGGAAGATTTTCTCCTAACTCATTCACTTTACCATAGAAACATCCTTTCTTCCCATGTTGCCTATCTCCGAAAGGGGGCCTGATTCTTAGCAGAGAAATGGAGAACAAAATAGACATGTATAAACACTAGTATTTTCCAGTTAGTTAGGTAGCTGAGGTAACAAAGGAATTTGGGTCATGTTTTTGGCAGGGATTTACTCTAGGAAAATGAGTGGTGGCAGCATTGGCTTTCAAGATCCTAATGGATAAAGCTCTTAGCAGTCTGGGTTTATTTAAGTGTAGCCTCTCTTTGAGCAGGAGGTTGAACTAGATCAGCTCCCAAGGTCCCTTCCAACCTGAATTATTCTATGTTTCTAAGAAGCCATGACAACACTCAGGTGGCTGAAAAATGGCAAACAGCCCATAGTAATGGATTGTTTGGGTACAACCCAAGCAGTATTCTGTACCTCCCATCGCTTTCCTTCTCTTCTGACTGGGCTTTTAACAGGTAATTTACATTTTGCTTATTCTTTTGTAACCACAACTGTAAAAACTGAAGGGAGAAAGGGAGGTAAAAGAAAACAGCTTACACCCTCTTGCTGATAATGAAAAATAGAGATGCTGTACTACAGTGGTGTGAAATGGTCTCTCTCCACCGGAGTGGTGCATGACAGTAAACCAAGCATGATTAAGAAAGCTGCTAACAGGCACAGGATGCTTAATATTCCTGCACAGTCTACACAAGACAAATGTTTTCCCTATTCATCTCTTTTTAAATATAATAAAGCAAAAGAGAGAGGGGAAAATATTTGTCATGCTGGGATGAATGTCTTTCCTTGAATGCCACAAAAACCCGCTACCAAAGTTTGCTGGCCAAATGTTAGCCAGGAGATGATTTCTTCATTGTTATTCAAGCTCACTGAAAATATTATTTTAGTCAGCGATGAATATATCTCATGCTACTACAGAGAAACCACCTGTGCAGCCAAATCTTGATCAGAGGTGTGTCTTGTCACAGGACGGCAATACATGAAGGGCTACTGAACAGTAAGTGCTTATACTTCTATGCTAGGACATGCAGCTACAAAGCAGATGAAAGACTACCTAGGGAGCGCCTAACAAACTCTTGCTTATGGCTATGAATAACAATGAGATCTGGGTTGAAGGGTTGAGGGTTGGTTTTTTTTTTTCTTTTTGTGGATTTTTACACTTAAACCAGACCATTTTATTTATTTATTTAGTGCATATGACTGACTAAATCCCAGCTGAGGGTAATCACTGTAAGCTTTATGCCCCCTGCTTGTTTTCTGAATACACTAAGGACAAGTGGAGCAGTGAGACTAGATACCTATTGCTTTGTCACCGGTGCAAAGAGGATGTAAAATAGGTCTTTACCAGGCCGGTAACCTTCAGATACAGGTGATGATACATAATGCCAGGTATTGAATATTGAGACACTGAATGTCACTGTTTAACCAGCCTGTCTCAGCTGGGATCATATCATCCTGTAACATTTGTACACAGCAGATCAACTCATTATTTATAAATAACTTTGATGGGTTTTCTCTGGAGCACATTAAGGGCCAAAATTTGTCTACATTCTGTATGAATGAGAGAGGAACAGGAAGCCTATTCACAGTTTATAAAAGAGGTGGGCTTAATTTCAGTTTTTGTTCTTCGTGGATATCTGTACTGTCACCATTTTTCTGGAGAGGGGAGCCAGGGAGCATATGCTGGAAGGAATATGTGGTCCACCAACAAAGAAATGCTCTAAATTTGGAGTGCTGGAGCACTAAATTTACACTGACTGGAATGCTGGAAGTATTCTGCCTGCTTGGACTCTTCAAAGCTTCAGCTCACTTTCCAGGGCCTTCTAACAGACCACGGTAAACTGGCAGCCTTTTGAGGGGGAAGGAGTCACAGATCATTCTAACACATTGTTTCAGCATTTTTTTTCACCTAGTGAAAAGCTGCTATTCTCTGCAGAGAGTTAGAGTCATTTTTTTTTGCCACAAAGGCCTTTCCTTCTTCCCACAGAAAAATGGTTGTTTCCTGCTCATAGTAAAACTTGCTTTCACGTGAATTAAACACTGGAGAACTTTAGAGGAAAGATTATGAAATGTCTTGCTTTTCACAGTATCAGAGCAGACATGTATGAGTTTTGAACGTGGAAAGAAAAAAAGATTTTCTTGACACTGGTATGTTTTTATGAAGATCTAGACTTGAGTCAAACATAAAGTTTTGTCTTGGTGGATCATAAAGATGCTTAAATACAACGGAATTTTCATGGAAATCTTTTCCTGAACTTTAATTGTTATTAGGAAGTACCACAACAGAAGAAAATATCAGTTGATAACTAGATTAGCAATAACAATTCTGTCCACAACTGAAAAAGGCAAATTGCCTTTTCTTGAGGTAGTTGGCCCGCTTGATTAACATATTAAAATCAAAGTGATTTATGTCACAAGGAGCATGGAAGGGGAGGAGGTGGCTGGTGTTGCATCCACCTGCCATTAGCTCCCCAGCCTTTCTTACCAAGTACTTGAGGCTGAGTCAGCTGCATCCGACCTTCAGAGCAAGGTTTGAATTCATGCCTTAAATCTGCGCTGGGTTTTCCTATTCCCTCACACTCTTTCACATTCACTTTGATAAAACAATAGAAGATATACACTTATTAGATATATGGTTTCACTCTTTCAGGTGCCATTCTTAAAACACTGTTATTTTCAGACTATAGACAAGATATTTACCAATCCCTTTACTTGAATCACCTCATCTGTCTCCCTGTTGTTATCCTTCTAAAAGATCTTTAGAAAGAATCCTTTTTTAAAATTCCCCTTTCTTTTCCAGACAGCAAGATGAAATACTGATGTTTAACAAATGCATTAAACTGATTTATTACATTGTCCCCTGTATGGAAAATTTGATAAGTAAATGAACAGAAATGTCAGCTTCCATGTTTTGCGTGCTAGGCAATGCAATAGGATCAGTGATGGGAAGTCTACAAAAAGGCAAGTGAAGAGAGGAGGAAAACTGAAGTCCTTTGCAATAAATGGTCAGAGAAGAATAGTTAAGACCTTATCAGGGATTCTTTTGTGAAGACCAGGGCTTTAGCATCACTAGAATACATGCTTCCCAGAAATACTGTGCTTCTATGCTTTTTTGCAGGTCTACAGGAAACGAACAGAGAACAAAAGAGAACAAAAGAGAAATTAACAACTATTACTATGGTTCTCCCCCATGCTATGATGCACACTTTTATACCTTTAATCTGTGGATTTCAAAGACATTATTAAATCTGATTTGATTAACCTAAAGAAATCCAGGAGTTAATTTACAGCTACTTGCTAATTTACAAGGCATTGAAGCGCAATGAAGCTGAGCATTCTTCTTTCAGCACTTTCATAATTAAGCATTTGACTAATTTAAATATTAAAACTGTTTTCTCATAATTGCCTAATCTCAGTCAAATATAAGAAAGACAGATTCATGTCTGCTTAAAGGATCTGAGATCAGTTTTAGCACTAAAGCCCGTTGAAATCAGTGGAAAGATCCTGGTGCTGCTATCACATGCTTCTGGCAGCAAGGTCAGCAGCTACAGGGGCTTTCTGAGAAATGACTGGCACCAAATCTACACTATTTAAGAGCAGACTTTCGTTACAGACACTAAAGGAAACCAATAAAATAGTTTGTTCTTTTCTTGTTACTAACAGTATCCAAAATTATTTTAAAACAGAAAAAGAGCTGTTAAAATATAGCTATATTGTTGATTATTATTTGTGTCTCATTTTGCTCAGATGAGACATTGAAAATGGAAGAATAATTTTAATTTTCTGTTTCTATTTCTATTCCATTTCATTTTCAGGATAAGATTCACGAACCAAATTCAAACATTGGCATAGGTTTGCCAGAGAGGTTGTGGCATCATCTCCATCCATGGAGACAGTCAAAACCCAACTAGATAAAGTCCTGAGCAGCCTGCTCTTGTTGGCCCTCCTTTGAGCGGGGGGGGGAGTTGGACTAGATAATCTCTAGAGATCGCTTCCAACTTCAACTATTCTAAGACTCTTTGAAAATATTTAAATCTGAATTACAAAAATTTTTCACAATATGGAAAATGTATACTTGGAAAGTTAAGTACATTCTTTTTATAAACCTTAAATTCTGAGCCTACTGATTTATTCTATATCCATTAGGAATAAATTTTATTCATATTCCTTGGCATATTTTTATTTGCATCTTACAATTCTAATAGTTTTACCCATTTGCTCTTAAATTCTCTTGCACCAATGCACCACAAAAAGTATGTGCTTTCGAAAAATGCAGTCAATTTCCTTTGCTTTCATACATTTCTTACACTTGTCCCCAGTCATGCCCTGTCTCCTTTTTGGAAGGGCTAAGGGTGGTGCATGCATATCCTCCAATCCACACTCAGAAACAGACGACCATGCAGACAAATAATTTCCCAAAGAAATGGTGAAGTGAGGAGGTTTTTTTCTCTATGGCATGAAACAAAGTCCTCTTTTACTTCCTTTCTGTCTCCAAATCTAAAGCACAGGGGTAGTATTCAAGTTTCCTGTACAATAGGATCAGAGTTCCTTTGTACGCCTTCTATGGATGCACAGCCCTGTCCTTGGACTGGCCCATGGGTAAATAGCACACCTGACCTTATCCACTGCTGTCAACACAGAACTATGCATCACTTAAGATCCACTTCAATCACGAAAACAATCTTTTGTCAGAACATGGTTGATGCATAATCTATGTTCTGTATCTCTGCACAAGGTTTAACTCATTCAGAGGTCTGGAGTACTTCAAACAGTTTGCCTCTTATCTCCTCTTAGCACCTCCAAACGAGAGTTTTACTGTCTCTCAGTTAGCCATCATGCCGATGAAGCAAGAACTGCCCATACAACAGCATTTTTTTTTCCAGCAAACATGCAATTGCTGATAAGCAATGCAAGTAAATAATATGACATGTAAAGGAAGATTACGGAACATTACAAAATGCGCTGTATTATTACCTATCTGGAAGATTTATTTGACCAATATATCAACCCTTAGGGGATTGGAAGCACTGTCACGTGCTTACATTAACAAAAAAAACCCCAAATCCTCTAACGTAATGTATGTACCTCGTAAGTGTTGGGAATGTGTCATTTTAGCAAAGTGGAGGAAAAATCAAAGTCAGTAAGGGGGAACTTAAACTAATTATTTGAACTGATAAATGTCATTTTTTCAGGCAGATTATGAGACTTGCCTGTGCTAGGGAGACAGCTCATACCATAAAATCAATACAGATGAATTTGATGTAAGTTTGGAACAAAAGTTCAAGTTCTATTAAAGATGTTCATATACCTACCTTTCATTATAAGTTTATGTACTACAGATCATGCCAGCGAAATACCTCTGTTGATAGCAATAGAAGAAAACAACGTAAGGCCAGTAGGTACTGGTTGTGTCCTGATTCTTTGTCTCATGCTTTGAGGCATTTAAGTTTGCTAATTTTCAGGATGTTCAGCAAAGCCAATTTTCTTGTGACGAAGCGGCCGAGTAGTGGTGCTTGGAGAGAGTCTGTGTGGCAAATTCAATTACATAATCTTGTCAGTAGGCAATTTTTTTTACTTGCCTAAAGTAAAATCTAATAAGGAAAAAAAATCAAGAACCTTGATTTCTATTTTGCATGGCAATTTAGAAAAGTAGACATTAGTAGGTCTAATTAGATTTTGACTGGTGTATACCCTTTTTGGAAATTAAACCTTCACTATTTGGTCACTTAAATACTTTAGAAAATTGTACCCAAAACATATATATCAAAATGACTGTCAAGAATGCCCAGGCATTAGGTATATTTCATGTAGTATTCAGCTGCTGTGTTTTTTTACCAATTGTGATAAACTGAAAATCTGGGACGTCACTTTGTAACTGTCTTTCAAAGTAAGACAGTCTTTTGATCCATCACAAGCATATGGCTTTGGGAAAATTTGATGGAAATATATTACTAATCACTGATATTATTTATTTTATAATAGAAGGCATATGTAATCGCAAATGTAATTTCAAAAAGGCTGTCGTAAACATTTCTTCCTGAAAAAATTAAATAACACTTGAAACAATACAACAAGATGTACATGAGATTTTTTATTTCTTGCTGCCCTAGGGAACTAATTTAAATACACAATATGGACTTTAAGGGGCTTGTTTAGTTGTTTTGGGATTCTTTTTTTCCCTTTGGACCAGATCCTAGTTTCAGAAACAGTTGCAATTTGTTGTAAGCACAGGAGTAACAAACTCACAATTCCACCAGAGATGTAGGCGGGTTATTAACAGCTGGGGAGTAAATTCCAAGTCAAACAGTACCATCATGTTTCTGTTTCTCAAATGCTATTTTCATGCATATTAGCAAAATAATTACACTTTACTTTCATAAAGAAGCATAATTATAACAGGAATTATGACATTTCAAGGAAACTAGAGTCACTGAAGCTAAACTTAAGTTGTGTGCTATCTATTTTTCACTGGAAAAAGCTTGACAAAAAGTTTACCAAAAATTGTACTCTATAAAAAAATAAAATCAGCAGGAAGAAATAATAAAGTTGTGGAGGGCTAGTCTCATTCCTTCTCCCTTTCTATTATCTGTGTTCCCAATGGTGGCAGCTGCAGGAAAGGAAGCTATATGAGAGAAAAGTGGTCCTGTAGAGGGTTCACAAATGCTCTGGGAGAAAAAAGTTCAATTTGCCTCTTTTGTTACTAATTCTTGTAAGATATGGATCTACTCATGCGGGATCCAATGTAATGCAGCTGCAGCTGACACTGGCATTAGATCCATGGATTTGAGCTTGACATGAGCTTGAGTTCATGGCTATAAAGGTCTCTCTATCTGACACTATACTCCTTTGAAGATCTGGGCCTGAACCACTCTGAGTGAGATTTGCAAAGGAGTTTTAGCACCTACATATTATGAATCCAATGAGAGGCACCTACGTGGGACATGAAATCGTGGTGCCTGTCTGCAAGACAGAAGCATAATACTTCTGTGAAACATCTGCAATATGAGCCACCCAATTAGCTCATGTTTTTTCTCAAGCTATTACAAGGACAAATGGAGAAGAAACGCCATTAGTGAGACCCCAGTGATCCCTGTGTGATTTTAGCTGGTCTGTATGTTCGAGAGTTATGTAGCCCTTACAGGTGCCACACTACAGCCTGCAGTGGATATGTGACCTACACAACAGCAGTGGGGTTCCATGAAAAGGCACTAATCCTGCTATGAAGACGCCAGTGTGGGTTCACATTCTGATGTTGGCTGAGGGGGGAGAACATGCTTAAAACAAAGAAACGAATACAGTTTTTTCCCTAAAGTACCTTGGTTGGTCTGAATTTTTAACCAATATATTATCAACAATACTTTTCTTGTGGTGCTGATTCACTGCTGTTCTGAACAGAAATGCAGAAGTCAAGGACCAGTGTTTATTCTTATCGTTGCCTGTTACACTACAAGTGGTGCTAATGACTGGGAGAACACTAAAATAAAGTAGTTTCTGGGATGTTGTTTTAATGCCAATCACAACAATGTGGAAATTTCAACAGTGGAAATTTCAGCAACCATCCTATACTGGCTTTATACCTAGTGCTGTCACTGGTAGTGCATCCTCCATTCTCTTCCTACTTGAAGAAAAAGACCAGAATAAAATAAGACCCTTACAATTAAAGTCACAATTTTATATCCCACTTGCTGTATGTCATCCAAAGAGCTGCTGGGTAGGTTAAGAAGATCCTCAGATAATCTCAAACATCACTGGTTTAAATTGCCTTAAATTATCCTAGGCTTTATCTCTTCCTACATTACCGTGAATGATGATGTGTGTCAAGTGCATTCAGGCTTGTAGTTTTTTGCCAGTCTCCGCTGGGAGGTGTGAGGCTGTCAAATGCAGATAGAATAGCGTGCTCTTCCTGTGTTGTTGTTGCTTTAAACTTCACCAAGCTATTTTACTGTTCAGAAAATTACCCGCTGTTAAAATTTGAAACCAAAATGTCTTTGTTGAAATGATGTCAGTTTATCTTTGTAATGCCAAGTTCTAAAACACTAGGAATTTTGGGATCACCAAAGAGAGGCTGAGGTAGACCTGACCTTGCTGTCTTCAAAATGGTTAGAATTTACCACAATAAAAATGACATAGAGGGAATTGGTTTCAATAACACGTGTTACCCCTACTATGTATAAGGGTTATAAAAAAATCCCTCATAGAGTCCCCGCTCCTTCAAACAGGTGTGTACGCAAGCAGACTTTAAGTTGACCTTCTAGTTAAGCATGGGTATAATGCTCATAGGGTGAGGACAGTTGTCTCTGCATATGTGGTTGTGGGAGGACACAGATGGACTTTACGAAGAACTTGAGATAACTTTCGTCCCTGCAGGTGAGGTCGTGTGCGTAAGTCTTATGGTACCTGTCACATGGAGGCACACCATGCCTCTATTTCCAATATGCAGGGTTCTCCTGTTGACATGCACTAGACTCAGTCACCAAAATCCTGTGTTCAGGATAACTTCTTCAGGATATCTTCAGGGTAATTAGCTACTAGTACGTCTTCCTGTGAGTTGGACCCGCTCACTTCTATCACAAACAAAATGGCATAGTTGAAATGCCTCTGTGGCACAAGATAATGAAGGCAGTAGTGCTTCTGAAAAGAAAACTGTAGAAAGATTTTAATGAGAAAATCTGGACTGGTGGGTACAGCTATTGTTTTTTTTCAGGGAGAAGAGAGATGAGGAGAGTAGGAATTGCTGTTGTTTTTTAACAAATCCTACCTTATCATCAGAGTGTCAGAGCTTGAGTTCTGGGTCTGCAGCGTCTCTTAAAGCAGCACGAGAACTCACATTTCTCACAGCACCTTAAATCTGGTGGAGACTTTATAGGAGCAACTTTTCCTGAGCAACTGCTGAGACGAGCACCTTACACTCATATTTTGGGAGTACAGGCTTAAACAGCCTGGCTTTTCTATAGTTCCCTGAAGCAGTATAAAGTAGGTACTGTGCTTGCTTTCTGTGCACGCTGATCCAGGATAAGCACTCGTTATGCTATGCACCTCCTGTTTCGTGTTGCTTATTCCTGAGGAACATCGTATGTGGTGCCTCCCATTTTCAGGGAGTTTACTTACCTTTCTTTCCGGATGCTACCTTCCTAAAGATGTGTTCTGCTGAACTGCTGCCTCACAAGTCTGTGAAATGCATCATTGCCTCATAACCTGAAAAAGCCTTTTTTTCCACCAAAAAAAAGTGAATCAACAGGGTCAATTCAAATTCTACCATATTGCTTAACCAACTTAAAGACTAGAAGTCATAATGAACAAAAAAAAAATACTGAAAAAAAAAATAATCTTTGAATACCCTTTCTGTTCATTCTCTCAAGTGGGTACAAGGTAGGAATACTCTTTTCTCTGCAAATAGATGTTTAGCTTTGAGCACTGGAACAGTCTCATTGAGTTAAATGGGGTTACTCAGCCACTTAAAGTTGAGCACTTAAGTTTAAGGAAGTGTTTTCCTGGTACATTGCTAGTACAATGGCAGGATTTGCAACCACTTGCAAACACAACAGGTCAAAACACTACTGGTTTTTTATTATATTTTTTTTCTTGGCCATTTTTCATGAGGAAGAGAAGTGCAGAAATTTCAAAGCTAAAATATTTTTAAATCTTTTGATGGGAAAAAGCTTTTATAATACTTTATGGTAACTGAACATTGGTTGCTTCGTGCTTCTGTCTTCTGTACTGCTTAGATTATTTCTCCATCAGGAATTTTGATGGACAGGAAAAGCAATGCATGATAAGAGATAGTTCTCCTTCAGATACTTGGCCTGTGGATGGTGATGGAGGTATAAGTTAGGTAAGTAGTACCTACTGCACACCACTATCACAGCCTTTCCAAATGAAAATATTTTACCTTTGGAACATACAGTCATAAGCTCCCAAGAGCTTTGTGAGGAAAGATGTTTATTTTGTGAAGAGGAAGAGCGTGCTGATTCGCCATAGTTACAAAATGCATATACAAGACACGTACAACATGACACACAGTAATAGATTTTTATCTTGGCCTTTTGCACTGGGTTAAAGGACCTTGTTTAAAAGTATTCCGTCATCATTGCAGCAAAAACTGTCAGAGCTGTCATCACTTTCAAAATGCTTACACTAAAGCGTCATTTTAGGACAGGTTTGTTTGGGCAGGCATAAATAAACTAAGGCAGTCCCCTAAAATCCTTTATTTAACTGGTTGTGACTAGCTGTGGCTGCAGCCACCCATTGTATATGTTATTGGGTTTATGTTATTGCTGCAGCTTGAATATGTACTTGGAGAGGAAGAAAAAGTTTTCGCCTTCTCAGATGCTTCATAGGCCAGTGACCTTTATAAATGACAGCAAATCTCTGGTGAATGAAGGATGAGGGGAAAGAGGAAAACATTAAGATATTTTGTCCTACTTTTTTGTGGTGTGTTGAAAACAATCACAGTGCCTATTTGTCATGTTCCAGCTTTGTCTCCCTTTTGCAGTAGTGCCTGACAGGCTGAATGAAGAAAGTGTAAGTGAAGATGAATTGGCAAAGGTATCACTTCTGGTCTGTCTAATTCTGAAGCAGATGAAAAATATATATAATATCAGGATGTTAAAGTGAAGGAAACATTAAGATCAAGGGACTGCAGGGATAAAATAGAAACCCTTAGGGCAATTTAGGGAACAAATGAATAATATAAATGTGTTTCTCATAATTTTAGATCCTCAGTTACTTCACACTATTTGTAACATTAAAATAAGCAGACTGTTTACGATGGAAAGGAGTGAGCAAGGTGAACAAACACAGAAATTCTGAGAACAGAAGAAAATATGAGGAAAATTTCCCTAATACTGATAGTCATTCATACTGCAGAACTGTTCCCTGGGGGAGGACATGGTTCTGTTTTGACTCATTTAAAACAAGATGAGGAAAAAACTCAGGAGCAGACTACACAGAAAAATCCTGCCTCAGCAGTGCGATTGATGGGATGAATTACACCTCTTTCCCATGCAGGACCTGTATAACCGAAAGTCTGAAAATTGCCTGGTGGTGCTGGGAAGTGTGGCAAGGTCCATGGGATGCTGTCCTGGGCCAGCCCACATACTACCAGGAGGTCAGCATCCAGCTAGCTGCCAGTGCCCTGGGGAAGCACCCTGGTGAGCCCTGCTCACCAGCTTCCCTCTTCCCATCACTGTTTAAAGCAAAATTTCAAAATCTCGTGATGGTGCTTAGCAGGAATCGGGGACTTGGGCTCATGTCCTGGCAATATTCTCTCATTCAAAGAGGGGGGAAAAAGATTTTCAGACCTCAGGCCTGTGCAGGAAAACTGTTGAATGTGTTACAGTTGTCACAATGTACAATCACTGAGCTACTCATCCTGCTTCCTTTGTGCAGTCCAGTGGCAAGAGAGATATTCAGCCACACTTGTGCATGCACACAAAAGCTTGCTCTCTGCATCTCTCTCTGTAGATTCAAGCTGGAGACATATCATTCCATAAAGAATAATACAATCAGATTGAAACTCTCAAGGCAATATACTGTAGGCAGATCGTGAGCAAGCCAAGATAAGAAGTTCATAAAGATGCTCCATACCCCGAAAAACCTTCTTTATGGAAAAGAGCTTCATTATCTTCCCTTGGGTGCTGATGAAAATTTCACTAGTGGCTTCAGTCTAAAAAATGATTGATCCTAAGTTAACAAATCAAATATAGGGAATTAAAATTCTGATTTTATTCAAAGCTTTTCCATACTGGCCTTTTCCCATTCAGTTCAGTGGAACTATTCTGGATTAACAACACTTGCAAACTAGATCTAGACCTCTCTCTTTTGTTTCTGAAAAGATTAACATCATATCTGAAAATAAATCTAGGGCATTACAGCTACTTGAAATTAAATTTTTCAGTAATGATTCTTGCTCCAAAATGGTCCTTTACAGGAGAAAAAGTAAAAAGGATTGTAAAAAAAGTACCCTGGTATTGTTGTTTCTTTATTTTTAATGTTTGTGTTCAAGGTTTTTCTAATGTTTGTTGAAAATATTATGGGCTTTTATTTTTTTTCTTTACTAACCTGATTTTAGCAAACAGAAACATCTGGATATCCACAGGGATATTTCCAGTACAGTATTTTGGAAGAAAAAAAATGCAGATGCTTGTATTTTGTACACAAATCTGCCAAAACCCCAAAATGGATCTGTTTCAGATAGCTTCAAATGTAAATTACATCCGTAGATTAAAATGTGCCATGAAATCTCATTTTCGCTTTCAGCCACCTGTACAGACTAATTGATCTTACCTCATTTCTGTCTTTTTTAAGAACCGAATTTCTGCCACAGTCACAGTTATTTTGAACTTGCTGCCTGTTCATGAGGAGCACTCACAAAGAGAATTTAGAAAACAGAGGAATGACAACGTCTTGTTCAAATTACACTCCCACAAAATTGATCTGAGGCAGGGAGTGTGGGAGGCACAGAGAGGAATTGTCTTTGGGATGTAGATTGATAGACACCACATGGCCTGATACTACAGGGCAATGTCTGTGACAGTCACTTCGTACACACATACCTTAATGCACTCTCTGCAATGATTTCTTCAGGCCCTATAATATCGGCATACGATGGCACTCAATACTCTGAAGCACATGTTTTATTGAAAGGAGTCTGATTACCTTCTCACGCATGCTGATTAAAGTTTTGCTAGTGGCTTAACTGAAAAAAAACCCAAAACCTAAGTTAACAAATCATACAAAGCCATTAAATTTTTTACTTTATTTCTCATAGCTTTATATATACTGGTATGTCGCAAGAGTTCAAGGAGGTGTGCTTGATTAATGGCACAAGCAAATTATCATGGGTGGTAAGTAGAGTATGAAATTCAGCCCTCTGATAGCTACCCTAGTGGGAAAAAAATTTCAATAATCTACTATAGTTATGCTTATTAGGCATATCACCTGTTACAAATGTAATAGAAAGTCCCTACTGCACTCATCTTACTTGATTTCAGAAACCACCAAGACACTGGATGAAAGACGGCAACTGAGCTTCATTTTTCACACCTCTGCTCCACAGACACCAATAGCTCATCCATCCTGAGATGACATCCTAGCCTGTACGGGTGGAAGGATGTTCCAGTGATTAGATCACTGCCAGCCCAGGACACGTCAGACACACCTTCAGCCTCGTGCTCATGGTTTTTCTGGCAGCAGGTCACTTATTCTTACTGTGCATTCTGCTGGGTTATTCCTGGCATCTTCCTCTCCCGCTGAAGAATTGTGTGAGGTCTTGAGCTTCCCTGTCCTTGGTCCCCTTGTCTTTACCTTCTGCCCTGTTTCCCTGGAGACTCTCAGACACAAGTAAAGTTTGACCTGTTGCCTTTGCCCTGGTGATTCCTGCGCCTTGCCTTCTCTCCAGACCAGGCTTTCATCCAGGGCAAAAACTCAGTTTGCCTCTGTAGCTGTTTCACTACCAATCGCAATGGTAAAAAAAGAATTTCTATTTCTTTTTGCCACAAGGCCTTTGTCAACACCACCACCATCTTGGTGCCCACTCGTCAGGCTGGTATCAGACATCATCCTCAACACAATTCACTCCTTGGATTTGCACTTTTAGGGAACAATAAAGTCTCACAAATTCTCCTTGTTAAGATACTGCCTTTCCTATTCATGTAAGCAACTCAAATTTCTCATCCCAGCATCCTTTGTTTGAGGCCTCAACTACTGCAGGTTACTTTTCTCTAGGTTTGACAAATGCGTATTTACCCTGAGGATGCGCATGCAGAATGCAGCTGCAGAGAGTATTTACTTATGCTGTGACACTGTCTGTCTTCACTGCTGTGACAGACACTTGGCTCTCACTTCTCTGCTGTGAAAAGCGTTTACATCTGCTCATTTGTAAAGACTACTCAGGCCAGTTCCCATTGTTCTGTCTCTCAAACATCATTTTGTATTGAAATAAAGCTCCGAATATTGGCTCAGTCGGCTGAGCCACAACCACAGTTCAGACAGGAGAATTTCTGCTTTCTGCAGGAAAGGAGTGCTTTGTTAAGACCCCAAAGGTGGGTCATTCAGATCTCTCCCTTGTATCTTGTCTTCTCCTCTAACTTTAAGCCATCCCTCTTTCTGGTGGCAGAAAACTTTGTTTTGAATACCATTCAGTCTGTAGGACAGTAAGATCCGTGACTGGATACTCTAGTATTACCAGTAATAATCGTTCTGTGGAAAAAAAAAATAGAAAATTTGCTAAGTCAGCACAGCAAAATTCTTTCTTAATAGCCTTACTTAAAACAGCAGTTGAGGATCACTGTACGATAACTGTCTTCTTAAGCACATGACAACAATTACATTTGGAAAAATAAGAGAAAAGTGAAAAGCTATTTTTTCATCCATCTTACATTCTCCCACACATAATAAGACAGGTGAAAAATGTTTTACTTGGAGGTAGATGTCACTTCTGAAAGCTTTTAGTCACTAATTACACGGTGATTTTGTTTTGTAGCATACTTAATGTCAATTCTCAGAAAATTCTGGTTTGCAAAAAACAGTTGTTAGACTCAAATTTTTATGAGATTAAATTTCCAGTCTTTTCTAGGATTTCTGGGTTATAGTATTTTTCATAGCATTATAACTCTATTAATGTTAAAAAACAATTGTAATCTTTAAGTGGTTTGTTTAAAGAAGTTTAAAATGTTTTAACAAGTTCAAGATTGATACATTAAATTGTGCTTAAAACAATAAATAACCGCATCACATCAGGTTTGGAATCTTCTCAGTAAGAGGAAGATCATCCAAAGATTTTGGGCTTGCCTCTCAGTTGCGGTGCTGAGCTGATATGTGGGCTGTCCTACAAACTAGATTTTGGGGGGTTTGATAGGCCATTTAGATCTGAATCAATCACATTTAATATTTGGTGTTGACCTGAGGTGCCTAATCCAGAACGCTATGTATGCTAGGCTATGTGTGTAGTAAATGAAGAGAGAGAAAGGCTCCATCAGTTGAATTTGTGGTGTAGTGAATTTCCTGTCATGGGTGCCTTTCTGTCCTCACTGAATTGAAATGGAAACTAGAGCCTGAAGTTCTAGGAGAGAAACCGGTCTTGACTTTTTGTGTTTCTCAGTTTTTGACTATCTAATGGGGATAATATCTCCTTTCACTATATTTTCTATTTAGACTGTCAGTTCCTTGGGGCTAGAGTTATTTTAACTGTGCATGTGTGTCATACCTACAGTAATAGGCCTCATCTTGCAGGTTGTCTCTAGATGCTACTGAAGTACACATTGAAAAAAATTAAGATTGCCTTAAAAGGAATTTATTTTGTGATAATTTAAAGTCATGTTTAATTTTAAGAGTAATTTCCTTGAGCTTTGTGCATTCATTCTCCTGCTAGTTCTCCCACAATTTCTTTCTCTATAAATCAAATTGAGGGCATCGTTGCATTCCCCTTTGGAAAACCTGGGTTATGTGTGCTGTGTGGTGGAGCTGACTTCAACCTCTGCTTCAGCATTTGGCCTAGAATCTTCTCAACAGTGAAAGACTAAGTCCTTTTTACAGATCCTGCCAAAGAGACGCTGCAGGCTTCTGTGGAGATTGTGATTTTAAGATGGTTCTTTTTTTCTTCCTTTTGGAAACACCAGAATGAATGAACGAAAGCAAAAACCTTCTTTCCTCATCCAGGAATGCATTCTCCCTGGTGCAGAAAGTCCATGCTGGTCAGAGGTGTTTTTTGAATCTTCCTGTCCTGTTTAGAGCAGGTCTGAATTGAGCATATACCTTTTGTAAAACACTTTTTCAAGGAATAGATGCTACAGATTATTACTAAACTACAGGTGTAATTCCGTTATGACTTCCCACTTTGTTCAAAGGAAAAAATGAGGCTAATTAGGATGCATGAATTTAAAATGGAGAATTGCTTTAATCTTCTCACCTTGTGATTACCCATTTTTGATCACGGTGAAATAAATAGCAAGACATTTTACTTCAATGTTAGTAGGAAAGAAGACTAAACTAGTGGCCAAAGGGGGTCAGAAAAAGACTCTTCTGTTGGAGGTGAAATTTTGTAACTGGCAAGTGGTTGATGAGATCTCCCAAAACAAATCATACTTCAAGATAGGCCAATAACCTGAATCAAAATGGGCAATTCCTCTGGAAGTGAAATGAGAAAATCTCAAAATGGATATGGCTGTTCACTGGGGAATGTACTGAAATTACACAAAAAATAGTTTAAATATAAAATTTCTTTTGCACCTTCTTTTCTGCTGCAGACCAGCAAAAGCCTTGCCTGATATTTTTGGTGTTATTAAAATTCCTTACATCTCCCTGTAATGGAGAGCTGGGAACCTTTTTCTTATCCTAGAAATGGACTCTTCAAACCTCTCTGGCAGGTCTTGCATTAGAGCACATCTTTGCAATAACGCAGAGGGAAAAAATGACAAGTTTATGTTTTATATGAGGTGATGTTGCCTCTATTCACAGTCCACAAGCTGCCATTTCTTCATTCCGCTCTAAAGGGCTCTGCGTTGGAGCCATTTTTGAAGGCTACAACACTTTGCCAGTCTCATGTTGCAGTTTTCAAGTGTTGTTTGGTGGTCAGGTGAAACTGCAGGATCAGGCTGTTCTGCTGTGCTACCTTTATCACTATAAAGCTGTGCTCTAGAGGTACTTAACAATCTGAAATATTGATTTAAGCTTTCTGATTAGCAGCCTGATATAAAACACGGGGACTATAAATCTTCTGTAATATTTGAACAGAGAGATAAATACCGAAGCTTCCAGATAAAAATACGTGCCATTCTGTAGGAAGTGCCGCAGCGGTAGACTAAGTTTTACACATTTAAGAGCATATTTCCAAAACATTTGTTTTAAACTTAAGTATATTGTGCTTCATTTTGCTCACTGGAATAAAATTATGAAAATTAATTTATTGGTCTCATGTATTAAGTCAAAATCTGCTCATGTCTTTCAGAGAGGTAGCCCTCTGGGCCAATAGATGTAGTTTTGGTGTAAGTGATTGTCATTAAAAGGTCATAATTTACCAATACATATAAAATGCAGAGGTATCTGTAATGCATTCCTTAGCACTTTGAGAATACAAAGTAACTGCAATAGTTCAGATGCTGAGAGACAACAACGACCGGTGAATTTTGACTTTTTTTAATGGGAGCCACTGCAAGTTTAAAACATTCACTGTGCTTTCTACAAGTTCATTGAAAAAAACCAAACCCAAAAAGCAAACACAAAACAACCCAAAACCACCGATGAATTTTCTCAGGCTATTAATTTCTCATTACTGAGGCAAATTCCACCATTCTGGATTGTATGCAGCCTAACAGCATACACCGCATCAGCAGAATTAGACTAAAATTATACCAGAGAAATATCAGAATTTTGCTGAGAACCGCCCTGTATCAACCAACTTCTTAGGGCACCTTTTTCAGGAATGTAGAATTTAACCCTTTTGAATTAAGTTCAGCCCAATATCAAAGACACCGCATCACAAAACTACTTGGATAGCTGCGCAGAACACCTTTTAAAAGGCTTCCCCTCCTGCTTCAGCTCATGGTGCCAGGTAATCCTATGGGGAAGTTACTTTTCTAAATTTATCCATGTCCATTTTGTTGACATTCAGTCTTTCACAAACATTATCGTTTAGCTGAAATGGCTTTTTTCCCTTCCCTTCAGACAGAAAGGTCTGTCTGACTTTTCTTCTACAACCTTTCAGAAAGGAAAGACATGAAATGATGGTTGCAAAAACCAGAAAGAACCCTTTGTCATATGAATTACGGGATAGTTACAGACAATACAAACTAATACAATCAGTAAGTCCTGTGGGATAGCAAAATAGGTGTTCTTCTGCTTTGTGCGTCATCAAAAAAACCCCCAAACCATAACCAAAAAAACCCCCACCCTTAAGCCACATCATCAGTTTAATTGCAGCTTCAGAATTATGATTGGTGTTAGTGTTGTGCAGGTGGAGAGAGATCACAGCTGGATTGTTTTTTTGTTGTCAGGTTGAGCTTGATGTTTTGACAGCTGGGAAATCAAGTTATGACTTACAAACTGAGTAAATTTGATGTGTAAGTCGTGGGAAGGGAATAAATGTAGATGACTGAAATGTCATTTTCCTGAGTCATTTTTATGGCCATGCCCACATTTAAATGCAAAGTAAAGGTTCAGACCAATGATTAACCCAGGAACAAGATGCTGCTGGTATATAAATTGACCTAATAAAGTATTCTACCTTAGGCGGCCTTTGTCTACATCCATTACATTACAGAGCAGCCAGTCAGTCAGAGTAGTTATAATTCACACACACAAAAACTGTGTTTAAATAATGGATGTGATGTGTCAGCCTAGAAAAACTGCCAAAATGGAGCCAAGAAATCCTGAGTCAATAATACTTTGAAATGTAGGGGGCAAGATTTAAGCACCCCATTCTTAATTAATTTTCCTTTACCTGCATCACAATAATGAATGTTACGCAAGCAAATGATGCTTCCTCAATCGCTTCAGTATGATAATTAAAGCCCCGTAACTTCCCTTTTCAGTAAGTTTTTCTATTTGATGAGCTCTTTTTTAGTTTTAATTTAAATGCTATTTTCACAAATCCTATGACAGACATATTTCTCAGGACAGTTCACTAGAGAAATACTTGATATGGCCTGATGATTTTTTAGGGTCAGTGCAGCCTTTTTTAGGGTTAAGCAAAACTCTAAATTAATTGCATTAAGGCTCCATGAAAATATTAAACTCTTCATATGAAGTTCATTGATAGGTAAATGTTGGTATGCTTGCCTTTTTATTAAACCTAATTCAAAGGTTTCTGATTTGATTGGACTGCTGATGTCCCTGAAAGGTAAACTCTGGAATCTGCATAAGAACACATATCTTATATGTTATCTTATATAACATCTGCATAAGAACATTTCTTATTACGCTTAAGAGAGGTAAAGTTTGCCATCTTGGAGAGGGGCAAATGTAACAATGCCTGCAGTGTTTCAAGTGCAATCAGGAATCCCAAGGCAAAGTAGCCAAAATGAACATGGAAAACTCTAGAAGATACAACCTAGAGGAGTAGCTAGAGTGAAAAGGTGAGCGTTCCCTCTTCAACACAAAAAATGATGATATGTCTTCCCCTAAATTCATGTGGTTATCCGATTGTCATCCTACAGCCAAGTCTAATAAACATAAGATAGATCTCTATCCCCTTCCAGTCTTTCATGGACATGAAGGTGCCCTGGGGGGAAAGCATGACACCTCACTAAAATAAAAGTGAAATTAATTAAAGCTTCCAAGATTTAACTGTACAACTTAATCCTTAGTTACCAGACCTCAAAAGAGTGTCTGACTTCCCTGCAGGAAGAATAGTAAAAGTAGTTTTCTTATTTGAAATTGCATACAGGTTTTGGCTTTCTGATTTGGAATTTCACAAATAACTTTGTGAATGACCTGACTGTCAAGAGGTTCTCACAGGAAAATCTGTCATCCACAAAGATATTGCTAGAATACAATATCTGTGTTAGAATTAGTCTTTAGAACCTCATAACACACATGATTTTAGACTAAAGGTACATCCTTCTTCAGATTCCTGACTCCTGTGGTTACTCCAAATATTTCAGTCTAACAACAAATTTTCAGCACCTCACTGTGTTGGGCCCTGAAAATATAAACTTCCAACCTATTTTCAATGGAGCAGAATAACTAGCATGTGCAGAATGTATTGTTTCTCTGTTCTACAGTTAGGCTTTTAAATCTCACTCTGACTGGAAGTTAATGCTTATGAGCTAAAGATTTGTCTATTCCTAGTTACACCTGCTCCCTCATTTCATGACAAAAAGCTTAACGTTTTATTATGATCTTTTCCTTCTCATCTTAGAAACATAATAACCGCCAGTCTCTTGCTTCCAAAATGGTTTAAATTTCCTGACTTGTAGTCCACTTTGCCAGAGACATTCATTAAGTCTAGATGTTAAACATCAAGTGAGGTAGAACAGCTCTGAGAGCTGATATCTAAGTTGGATCTTGATTCATATTTTATGTTGAAGCAAAATGTTTCTTGTAGAAATCTCCAGATCTTCGTCACTCTGCCTCTTCTGAGGTTTTTACAAGGTCATCTGGCTCAAAAAAGCTTCTGATATGCAAATATAGCTACCCATATTTCAGCACAACAGTAACACAGAGGCCAACTTATTAGTAGTTAAGGTCCGTTTTTGTTCTGAAGCCATGTAGAGGAAAAATTCTTTGGTTTAGATCTAGAATGGTTAGTGATGGCAATGCACAGTGCAACCTTGTGAAGAAATTGTGGTTGGGTCAAAGGGTGAAAGTAGGTTACGTCTGTATCTTTCTTTTCACACTAGGTTTTCATCAGGCAAGGTGGAAAAGATGGCTGCAGAAGACCAACACCACACATATTGTACCGTGCTGTTCTCTGTTCTCTATTTTGTACCAGTTCTGTGCAGATTTCTAATGAATTATTTATGTTGGTGTAAGAGCGGAGTCAGGTCCTCTGCAATAGTATCCACAGGCAATAATTTAAAAGCCACATTTAAAGGCCCACATAACATTTATGGCAAATTCTTGTCTAACTCCCATTTCCTCTTACCTCACTAAATAACTGAACCCAGGAATCTGTCCTTCAGTCCAGAGAATGAATGGATCTGCAGGACATGTAAGCACCCTAGGTTGGATTGACACCATCAGGTATTGAAATATAACTTGAGCCAAACTGCTATTGATACCAAAGAGGCTACCCTGTTGAAGGAGTGTCCTCTATACTTAAGAATTCACTTTCTACAACTGCACCCTGACTGCTGCAGATTTACTCACAGAAGAACAAGGCCATTTAATTTTTCTCTCCCCCAATAAGATCAAAAAGATGACCAGCGTATTGGAAGTGGTTTGGGGAGAGGAGGTGTCAAAATGTCCAGTGAATTACCAACTCGGTCATTCTCATTATGGTTATCACAGGAGTGTATCTGCTCTGATAGAATGATTGTGGTTCTTTTATATTACTACATATAGAAATAGAAAATAATCAACAATGCAGGGATTCAATTTTTGAAAGAATGATCACTTGCCCTGAAGTTAATGTAACTCCCCAGAACTGCAAAAACTTGGCCCGTCTTTAGATAATCTGACCTTCTGAATCCTGTGGTTTCGAACTGGGCATCTTGATTAAATTAAATAATTTTAAAAACATGAATTACTTTTTTATAATTTGAATGGTTTCTAGAAAATAGTCTCCAATGTGCAATAGTGTTTCCTATATGTTAAATAATAGCTTCTGTGGGTTGTAGCAATTTTTTTTTAAGATAATCAAGAAACTAATACACCAAGCAATTGCATTTGGAATTTTTCTGTGTTTTCTTCCATTGCAAGTATGTAAAGTGTCACTTACCTGTTAATCCAAAAATATAACACATACTCTAATTCCCTTTTGGATCTAATAGAAAATTTTGATCAATCTTTTTTAATTAAAAAACATAGATTGTTTGACTGTATTTATATTTCCCATGGCAAAAAAATAATTATATCAAAACTTGCCCAACAATGTTTTTGTACTTTTCTTTAGCCTTCTTTGATTTTTCTGGGGTGGACTTACGCTTACAAACTATATAGATGAAAAAGTGTGAATCGTGATCATATTGCCTACCTGGTAAGGTACATCGCTTTCCAAAAAAATAAATCCATCTTCAATAGGTGGTTAAACTACTGCTTCTTCCATCTACTGACTCTGAGTTTTTATAAACAACACAGAAAAGACGTGAAGTGCACCATGAAGCAAAACCCGCTGCACCGGGAAACTGCCGGAATGCAAGCAAGGACAACACTCTCCCATGCCTGCTGTCCCCCCAGGAACATCTGGACAAGGGAATGAGGCACTAAAAGTTGAGCTGAGCTCATTGCTACTCTGGTATACTGAGTCAGTCATTCCTACATTTAAAAGCACTGAACGCTCCTGAAATTTCATTAGGAGAAAAGCCTCAGAAACGGGAGGAAAGGAAAAGCAATCGGCTTCCTAACAGGGCGTCACACTCCCTGGGCCTGGGAGGAGGTCCAGCCCTCTGAATTATGCTGCCTGCCTCATTCTGAGGTCTTCTGATCATTTTCTTTAGCATTGGAATTGCACTGCCCCCAGAGGCCTCATCTGTGTCCTCTGTATAAACACAAGTACGCCCTAGATCTGTGTGGCTGCGTTTCCGTTTGGATTTTGTGGATGAGTTCTGCTGTTTGTCTTGCTGGTGAAGCTTATTAAAGGAAAATTCTTCACAAGGTGTTTGATAAAATTATAGCACTTTGCCATTGCTATGTTTCTGCCATCATATATCATACTGTATAGCTCCAAACTTCACAGAGAAAAATAGACAGTATTTATTTAGCCACCCCATAAGACAATTCTGCTTCCACAGACAGCTGCGCCAATCTTATATTTTGCTGACACTAAATGATGGTTGTTTCTGTCCTCACCCTTTCCTTCCCTTACCAGTTCTACCTTTGTCCTTCCCTGTTTTCCCAGCTCTATCCCCTCTCTTTTCCACCTCAGCAGATCTTCTGTGAGCCACTTTGAGTCACTGTTGTAACAGAAAATGTTCAGCTTTTGATTTTTTTTTGAGTTAGTGAATTAAGGAGGCTGTCAAAGAGGATAAAATGAGTACCAGTGAAGCCAGGAGCATGAAGAACAAGTCAGAGTGGGAATGGGGTAAAGGATTTGGCAGTGATTAGCTGTTAATTCTTTTGGCAGTGATTAGCTGTTAATTCTCACTGTCTTTCAGGACACCACACCCCAGAAGACAGTCGGGGAATTCTAGTATGACTTTTAAGGCTTAGAGATTACCAGAGAACCCTCCTGGGTTACTGAGATCCTCTTCCATGCCACAGTTTCCCTGGTAGCAAAATCGCTCCTACCTTCTCTTGTCTTCAGCATTCATTCCCACGACGTTGCCTGGCATGATATACTACACCTGTCACTGCTGCCAGTTCACCTGTGTGTACAGTGTAACTATGACCAGATTAGCAAAGGAAAAAAAAAAAAAAGGCAGTTTTTCAAATTTTGGGGTTTTTAAAAAAATTCTGATCAAGTCTTTAAACATTTTATAAATTCTTGAAAAAGTCGTGACTTGCCAAAAAGCCCAAGGCTAGCAAGAATGTGCTAATCAAGAAAGCCAATGCAAGTGTTCACTTAGGGAAGCTCACGTGTATGTTGGAAAGGAAAAGGGAATCTAATCCCAGAAAGTGAGGGAGGAGAATTTATCTTCATTTCTTTCAGTCTAGCCCTAAAAACAAAAAACAAAAGCAGAGAGAAATCATGATATTTCACTGTCATATTTGGTATAAACACCTAAGTGATATTTTTTCTGCAAGGGTGAGGAAAGGAAACAGGAGGTATAGCTCAAGAAAAGACAGGTAGGGGAGATTATGGATAGTCTATGTTGCAGCAGAAGAGGAAAAAGGAGCTTTGATTGACTATTCTGAAGAAACTCAAAGATATTTCAGTTATAAAAAATGAGCGATTTGAGCTAACTCTCTTTGCTAATCTAACCTGGAGGGAGGAAAGCTGGATTGTTCTATAAGACTTTAAGAGCTAAAATCCAACTCTGTTTGTTAAACTGTTTTCATAACTTACATTTCAGAGAGAGTAATTGATCTAAGTGTTCTCTGCAAACGTCTGCTACCCAGTATACATTTGGGGGATCTTAACGGATGCAGTGTTTCTTTCATCATGCTGAAGATATTGCACCCAAAGGTGCTCGGTCATAGGAAGGAGACTTCCCATGTAGGTGTAAACTGGTATTCCTTTAGGCAGGAGCAGGCAGTGGAGAGGCAGTTGTTTTATGACTTCAAGCACCATAATATATGCTGGTTCCTTTGAGAATCTAAAAAGACAATGTTTCCACCTCTGTTCATATTCTTTACAACTGTGATCATAACCTTTTAGGTTACAGCTGGCTAAAAAGAGGGATCTCTGGGATTTAGAAATGTCATTGTTTATTTTTATTTTATTTTAATCCAGACTGAACAGAAACCAATTATGTTTAACTTTGGTTTGCATCAGAAGCTTTGTAGACTCTGTGGTTGTTCAGTGAAATTATCATTGACTGTCATTTGAGAAGAACACAGGCTTCATTGAGAAAGTCTAGAGAATTTCCATGGTCCACAGCTTTGTCAATGACTCCCTGAAGTTCCACAGTTAGGCTTGGGATCCAAAGAGATTGTCAAATGAAAAAATTAAACTCTATACACCATTCTTTACAATGATTTTTTTTATTCCTGAGTGGTTTCCAAACCAGTTCTACCTTGCGGGTTCAAGCATAGGAGAACAAGATCAAAGGAAGGATCTATTAGAACAAATGCACTCTGTGCAAAGCAGGTGGAGCTCGATATGGCCCTGAGGTGTTTCCTGCATGCCCTGAGTAATTCCATTAAATATTGAACTCCCTCATTGTTGCTCGTCTGTAAGAACAGCCAAGCATTTCTTGGACTGAAAGACCTGCAGAAATCAATTGAACATTCACCTCTAACGTTCCCAGTGCTTAAGCACAAGCTGGAAGTAACATCTTGAGTACAAGAGAGTACGTCTAGGGTACTTCATCTCAGCCTTGCATTGAATCTGATATTTCTCAAGGGGAATAATGAATTTTATATATAATCTAGCACCCCACATTCAGATAACTTTCTGGTGGGTTTTGGGAGTTTTCCAGTTCCGTTGTGACTGGGTTTTATCATAGACCAGACTGAGGGAGTGAACAGAAGTGACAATATTGTCAAATCCTGACTTTTTTCTGTCCACCCATCTTTTTCATCCTCTATGCAAAGTCCTACATCCAGCAAACCTAAATCTTAAAAAAATTAATAAATTACAAGTAAGATTTTTCTTTAGGCAATTTTCCCAAAAATATCTTCGTCCTAGAATCATAACAAGCAAATTTACTGTGCCATATATCACTGCTAGCTTAATTCAGAATGAGCTGTATTTCAGTATTGGCAGCAGTGGTAAATTGGCTGCAGCCTACTGAAGCTTTCTATTTCTCCCTATGGGGAGAATAACGTCTAGCTGTCTTAGGACCAAATCTTTGTTGAGAGAACAGATAGGACTTAATTTTCACATCCAGCCTCTTCAGTTTCTAGATTATTTTATACTAAATACCATTATGAATGCATTCTAAGTTCTGATATACCTGAACCTCAGGAATCCGGGTCCAAGCTTAGATCAGACTATATATTATATGTCATTAGAGTGAATTCATCTGGCTGATGCAACAGTCAGACTAAAATAAAGGAGAATAACCACTAAGACATGCATACGATGCTGTACTAGTGATGAGGAAAGAGGGATTGATAGGAGCAGACACTGACATGAATTTCTACATCAGATGGCAAAAGAACATTATTACTTGGTCAGATCTTGCAGTTTCTAAAACTCCCAGTTAGGTTTACTTCCTTGTTTTGGACAGAGGTAACATGCCCGCAAGGACAGCAAGGATATTCAACCACAGTGGAGAATAGACCTTTTTTTCTTCAATAACTGATTGAGCTTGGTCTTCAGGCTTTGACAAGGGTCCCACGGGAGGAAAGGCATTGAAGCAGTGCAATCCTGCCCTACCAGTTGCCCTAACCAAGCCCTTGTCTCTCAATGGTGCCACTCAGTTTCACCTGGGAATGAGGGCATTGCTGTTATTACCATCAATGGTTGTCATCCTGTCTACAAACTTCCTATTGGGTAGTCCCTCTGCTGGGGTCTGAATGCTGGTGGTGCCAGTGGGTTGAGGCCAGGAACTGAAAGGCCCAAGAGCGGTAAACTGCACAGAAGTCTGTTTATCTTCTCAAAAATTATGGAAGTCTTAGCCATTCCTACTGGGATCTGGATTTTAATTCTGAAGAGCCTGGAGGACAATTGTACCCATGCTTCAACTCCATTTCTCTCCGGATAGCTAAGAATAAAGATGATTTTGTCCCTAGATATTTTGAACCTTAGCTTTAAAGCATTAAATGACCCCCCCTCTGGCACACAGAGCAGGTAGAAACCACGCTTTGTTCTCCTTCATTTTCCTCCCACACTTCTGCTCTTCTCGTCTCCATTTTCTCTTCAGTCTCATTTATTTTTTTCCATACTATTAAGCTGTAAGTAGTTGATAGAATGACAATGATATAAGGCCACTTCTTGCTATATCCTCCATCCTTTACATGGGTGGATGGGTCCCTGTAATTGCAGCTAGTTTTAATCAATTGCTCTCAAATACATACTTGTTGTCCTTTTTTCCCAGGCATTTTGAATTTTAAAAGTACCTATTACCTATCTAAAATTAATACAAGCTTTGAATGCACACAGGCCCATGTAGCTTTTCATTTTTAATTTGAATCTTTTCTCCCTGGAGGAGTCTGGAATTCTTTATGAATTTATCAGCATTGACTAAGGAAAAAAAAAAAGCACCCAACAAATGTCCTTATATGTCCTACATTTTCCTCCAGGGAAACTCGAGAGTTTACACTTGAAAAATGGTATCTCTCATTAAGTTAAGTTGTTCTGAATTGTAAGAAATGTTCCACCATTCAGTAAAGGTCTAATTTAATGCCAAAGAAATAATCTTATTTATTTCAGCCACTGAAACAGACTGCTCTTGCAAATCATTTGGATTCACATGGCAGCGCTCCTCAAATCCAGAAACAGGTTGAGAACCAGTATCCACAGGAGCAGAGTGATGATGAGTTCTGCTGCACGGAGGAAACAGAAACAGTTGTCAGCATTAGGCAGAAGTGACTTGTGATTATTTGTAAGGATAATTCATGTAACTGCAATGCAGAGAAACCAATTGCTAGACAGTTGATGCATAGAATGGTCAGCAAATGCAGTAGAAAAGGTGGACTTCTTTTATGAAAAAAAAAATCCTTGTTCTGTGACTGGTGAATTAGTTTCTCTCTCTGTGTGCTAGTGAGTTTGCCGCAGGTGGTAGTTTGCTGGTCAGTCAGGTACCGTGTGTTTTAAGTAGTTCAGAAGTCTGCCAGACAACTATGTGAGGAAGTCCTTTGATCATAATTTTCAGCGGTGAGACTAATTAGGGAAATAAGTCTAACCAAGGCAAAAACTCACAAGCCAACCAATCAATGACCAAAGAACAAGAGTTGAGGGTTAGGGAGGATTTCTCCATTTTCTTTAAAAGTGAAAAATAAAAAAAAGATTATTGAAACAATAGCTGTGGTGACCAAAATAATGGAGTACGTGATAGAGATACTATAACTGGATACAGACGTCCCAAAGTAGGTGTTCTTTTTCAGTGATCATGTGGTGGAAGCTTCTCTTTTATGACGCATTATATGGAAGAATTGACAGAAATTAAGTTTTAGGCAAGGGTGAACTGTGTGATTTAAAGACAAAATACAGGAGGAGAAATGTGGCTGATGGGCATTTCAAGAAGTATGAAATTTGCTGAACCAGACACCCCAAAGTATAGATCACTGTCTGATCTGTACAAGCATACACTTGTAGGGCAAACTGTCTAATGGTGGAAAACCAGCATTCTGTTCTGGAGGAAGAGTGGGCGGAAATGGAGGGATACCAGCAAAGACAGAAAGCAGAGAGTTAGTTCAACAAAACTGCAGGTTAAAGCAGACCCGCCACCAGAAGAGCTCTAGAGAAAAGGCACGATATCATCTATGGACCAGAAATTGAAAGGGAGCAAGAGGTGAAATCTTATGATTATCCTGCATCCTGGGATAACTGGATAGTGCTTTGAATGACTTTTGGTACTTCCTCTGCACCATACAACTTCAATTTTGCATCTCTGAGAAACCATAACGGGGCTCTATAAATAAGTTGACAAGGCAGTTGACTATAACTGGTCATTAAGAGTTAGATGAAAGGCTCAGTGTGCGCACACATCCTTTTACATCAGTTTCTACTGTCAGGTACATGAGAAAGATTCTTTCATGGTGTGGCAGATGAACTTACCTTCCCGCCCCAGCACAGCTCTGGCAGCTCTCCTGCAGCAGGAATTCGTCACTTAAATCTCAGTCTTTATAATTCTTTTCTTGCAACTGTGCTCTTGTAAATGAAACTGGGCTAGAAGTACTGGTAGATAACAGAAAAAAAAAATGTGGTGTCAGCCTTCAAAAAGAGAAAGATCGCAGTAATTACTGTCAAGAAAGTCTGGCTTCAATCCCTTTTAAAATACTGGAATGAATAACAGTTTCTAACCATTTGGAAGATAGCAGAGGCATTAGGAATAAGCACAGCTTACAAAAAGAAACTCTTGCTGTTACTTTTTTGTCAGAACTACCAAATGAGAAGACTATGACAGATGCAACGCAGGAATTTTTCTGCATGTAATAATTTCATGGGAAATGTTATATTTATGATTAAGGCTTAAAATGAAGTGCGGTACCACAGACTAAAGATGGAGATACGAGATAAATGCCTGTAGTACCAGACTGGTGTTAGGCACCTGAGGCTTATTTACCATGTTTGCTAAGAAGGAGGGTTTCAGTGTTCAAGATTGGTTTTATGTTTAATAAAGCTCTAGTCAGCTTGAGTGTGGGGTCCTGGGGTAGCCTTTTTGTTTAACCTGCCCAAAATGGATGTCTGAGATTCTCCTTTACTACTTCCACTGCCATTTAAATACTGGTAAAAATGGGAGGTGTTTGTTACCACTGCCTGCTTCATGTCAGTTCCTCCTAGAAAGTCCGTCATTCTCAGGGAGTCATATTATACCAATCAGACAAACAGAAAGAATGTGCAATCTTCATTAAATAGTGCATGCCTTTGCAACGTCCTTCACAGTGCAAACATCATGGAAATGTGTTTCTTCAGAGAGTGTTAATTTGGAAGGGGTAGCAATACAGATGATCACAAGGAAGTAGGGAAAGAAGGATGCTTGCAGGTATAAGGATAAAAAAATCATGCAGAGAGGTTCAAACTGATACCTAATAATTCATCTGCAGAGGAATGACAGCTATTGAGAAAAGTTATACAGAGGGACTCAAGGGTTTAGAAACAGAAGAAACTGAATTAAGGAAGGGCAAAATTTAGGCCAAACATCAGGGGAGTCTTCCTACTAGTGAGACTTAGAAGGTACTGCAAAGGAATGGTCTGAACTCACCACTTTTTAAAGTAAAAGCAGATCAAAATGTTCTTTAGAGAATATTAGCAGGTAGAGAGATTAGGTTGCCTCGCTGCAGTTTGTGAGCTCTGATGCCCAAAATGTTTATTTAAAGAAATCTGAAGTTCATAACAACCTTCACTTTCTCTATGGCACAATGGAATAAGTGTCCCAACACTTTTTTTGATGTAATACAGTTGAGGTTGGAGAAGAAAATGTTAACAGGTTTCTTTAACCTGTACGTTTAATTATTTAGAATTTGTGGTACAGCAGCATCTTGCAGTTCTAGGCCACATTAGATCTCATTGAACTAAGTGTTGTCAAGAGATATGATAAAAGTTATTTCTTTATCCCAGATGTCTAATAATCTAAATGTAACAGATAATCCAATGAGTAGGTTTTACAAATGGTTGGGTATAGAAGGGAGGACAAAGTAGGTAACACCATCATGGTGACAAAATAACATAAGTTAACTAGTTTTCAAGTTGGTAATTTTCTTTGTGCTGTGAGGTCTTAAAAAATCTTATGCCTACTTCCCTCTCACTGGAAGTGGGTGTTATAGCTAGCATGTGACTAAGAGCAAGTCAGATAGATCTCATGTAAAGAATATGTACAAGGAACTGTATCTGAGAGCTTTATCAAAAAATGTTTGGCCATCCTGATGCTACAAGTGGTGAATACACAAATTTAAGTTCCCTCTGCCTTGGCTGTCTGAATGCAGGGCAGCATGTAAAGAGTGTGACTGTGTTCCCCTCTGCACCTAGAAACTCCTGATGAACCTTAATTTCTGTATGACCACAGCGATCTTTGAGGGCAGAGTGATGCTGCACAGTCCATAAGTGCAAGGCTGGGGCTCTACGACTCACCTTGAATTTAAATCCATAACTTCTGAAAGATGTTTTTCTCCTTCATAATTTTGTAGCTGCTACATTCTTGCAAGATCTTTTCAGATTCAAAATAAGAAGGATTAGTGTTTTTTCACTACTTTCCTACTCGTGCCCATACTCATACGTACTCTGATCTGAGGTATAAATGCTGTGGAGTTACCATAATTCCAGGGGATTTCCAAAGAATTATTCTAAATTAACAGTGCTTGTAATTCAGGTCAGACCTGCTTCCGTGCGTGTACATGTATTTTTAAAGATCCTAAAGAAATCAATTATCCCACCTTTTCTGTCTTCAAACACTATGTTCTACACCTTCTTTTAACTGCAATGATAGTGTATTTATATAAAGTTCCTCCCTTTCCCAACACTCATTAATAATGTACGCTTCGGCACAAAGGGCTGTCAGTGGTGGGGTTTTTCTCTCACTCCGAGAAGAAAAATAAACCCTCTGTTTCTAAATGCAAGAGGCAATGCATGCCAAAAGATGTGATAATACAACACGAAGGTATTCCTTCAGGTTATTTTGCTTGATGCAGTTTGACACCATCTTGTAAGTGATGTTCTCTTTGTTCATATTGTTCTCAGTATTCACTGGCAACAACAAAGCGTATTTTTCAAGCTTGACAGAAAGGGACTCAAGGTCAGTACTTCTCTTGCACTTTCCAGGACAATGCTATTTTATAATATTTCCTCCAGATGGACTGCCAAAAAGCACCAGACTTAGCCCAGTGGTCAAAAAATACTGTTTATTCCTTATTCTTTTCAAAATCACGCAAAGACAATTGCAGTTCCTTACTTTGGGTCAGTCTGTTGCATTGCTGAACTTCAGATAGTATCCTTATTTTCTTACTGTTATCGATATAACGATTCATGGTCTGAAACAAACTGGCCATATATTGAAATTGCAGGAGCCTGGGCACAGCTAACTGTGAATGGGAACAGAAGAGACATAGCTGGTGGCTGTTCAGATGAATGTCAATGGGAGAAAAAACCTCTAGGGATGCACAGCTACACATACTCCCGTCTGGATACTTCCTTCTCTTTAAAGCATAGATAAAGCTTGAATCTTTAGCTGCAGGGTTTCAGTCTGTCTTATTGTGAAGCAACGCATACAACCTACAGCCTTTTAACTGCATTGCTTTTAACCTGGGTAACTGAAATATGGGAAAAACAAAGTTAATGGTGAGCCAGTTGAAAATGTAGTTCTGTAAGGACCTACAAGAACAAAAGAATGATGTTCCTATTGACGTCAGTCACAAATTTCCACTCCACTCTGTGTAATTAAAAGAAAGTAAATGAAGTGACTGCTGTAGGCAAGTGTGGCTTGCCAGGGAGCAGCAAGAGCAGCCTGCTCTGAAAGGCAAGTGTCCTCAAGTGCAAGGCAGATGCAGTGTCCTCACTAGCAAGGGGCACAGGCTCACGGTACTCAAGCAAGAAGTGCAGAGCAGATCTAGTGATGATGGGCACATGCAGCCCATGTGATTGCCAGGCAAGTCTGCAGTGATGAGGGAGCTCTGAGGTGAAGCCAGATGTGGCGGCAGTAGAACAAGTCTGGGATTAGCAAGGCACAAGACCAGGCACAGCGTATCTGCAATATAGCTTGGGCAAGGGTCTGGGCTTAAATGAAGCTCCCAAACCACAGCATAGAGGATACATGATCAGACGCCACAGACAAGGGCTTCTCACAGCTCTTTTTCACAGCTTAACTGTTGTCACAGCAGACTGGTCCAAGGTCATAAAGCTGTGTCATACCCGGGAGGGGAAGAAGCTGCAGAGAAGCGTTACAGAGAAAGATGGTCATAGGCTGATAGGGGCACATAAGAGATGGATGATGCACTCAGGACCCTGCCATGTTGTTCACAACATGTACAGTTTATTTTTAGCAGGTGATTTTTAGGCAGTCTGATTAATGAGGGATGGGATATCAAAGCTAATTTCTTGGTTATGGGGACATAAGCTGGAAAATACTATATGAAGCCATGTACACAGGCATGTTTGCAGAGTCCCTTGTGCACTTTCTGCAAGTACATCAAGTGTTTCACATCAAAATCCCTCTCATAGCTCCTCCAGGACCTCATATGGAAGTCCTGGCTTCAATTTTCCCCTCACTTTTTTCTTTATACCATCTTCATCCCTCCTCATCCACCAAGTTGCAAGCTCTCAACAACCTCTTTCTGACCTTGTCAGCAGGATACTGGGAACTGTTGGACTGCTTTCCGGTTTGAGTCCCTCTCATGTCCCAAAGAAGAGGGCACCACTAAACAGCACCTACCTGTTCCCGCAATGTCTTCAAAGAACAGTAGACACTGGGTATCTACCTGGTGGTGTGCTCAGTGCATGTCTCTAGCTTCCTGGGTTCTTTTATTACTTTTTACCCCTTGATTCTCACCTCCTCCCTTTAGTCTGTCCATTGCAGTCCCTAGCCACTTTATTTGTGCCTCTCACTGAAGTCCCAGGGAGGCTTTCAAAGTATTTTAAGAGTCAGAGAAATCATGAAAAAGAGTGGTAATAAGGGACGGTACTTGGAGGAAAAGCACACGGGCTTGGTCACTTCCTGTAATCCATGTCCTCCTCCTACCCCAAATATCCAGAATGCCTGTGTTAGGGTTATTGTTGGTTACAGCTTCACCTGTCCCTTAGGGTCTGCTTGTCGATGAATCAGCTGTGTGCTAGTCTGTCTCATTTCCTTTTGTGCCTCCTGATGCTGTTTCCTTCCACAGCCTCCTCTGGCAACACATTCTATTAGCTGACATGGAAAAATGTTCTTCCTTTCATCTGTTTAAAGCTGGGCTCCTAAGTGCCTGCTGGCTTTAGTACTGTGAGATTTGGTGAATAGCAGTTCTGCTTTAACCTTCTCTACCACCTTCATGATTTGGTAAACCTCTAAATGTTCCCCCTCAGGCTTCTGCTGTCTTAAGTAGAGGGTCGCAGCCTTTTTGCTTTTATTTGCGTAAGCTAGCTACCCCATCCCATTCCTCATTTCAGTTGTCCATCTCTGTACATTGTCTAAGTCCATTACATCCTACAAGTACAGACACAAGAGCAATACACAGTACCCACAGTACTGGGTGGGTACTTTTCCAGACAGTGGCCAATAATTCATTTGGCTTTTTTGTCTGCCACTGCACATTTGAAGTAACAATTTCAGAAGATGGAAAATGATGACTCCAAAATCTATTTCCTAAGCAGCAATTGCCATTTCCAAGTTCAGCACCATGTAGGCATGGTTTAGGTTATTGTTCCTCGTAGGCACAACTTTACATTTAGGTACACTGAAGCTCACCTGCCGCCCTTTTGTCCTTTCACCTAGATCTATGCCATTGACACTGTATTTAGCTAAACAAAGGAAGTTGGCATCATACACAAACTTAGAGATTTCGTTGCCTACTCCTTTCACCAGGTCTTTGATGCATAATGATAGAGACATAGCATAATTTTGGTCCCAGCAATGGTCCTTCTGGAACCCTACTCCTGACTCTCTTCCCTTCTGGAAAGTGACCATTAAGCCCGATGTTTTGCTTTCTACCATTTAATCAGTCCTCAGTCCATAAAGGAACTTTTCCTTCAGTTCCATTGCAACCTTGTCTCTTAGTAACTTTTAGTGTGTAAACTTGCCAACAGCTTTTTGAAAACCCTGATGCATGATCCAGTGGATCACTTTTTACCCACATGCTGTTGACACCCACAAAAGCTCTGACACATCAGTGGCCCTGGAGTCCCCTTCCCGAAAGCCCTGCTGCCCCTTTTTCCCCAAAGACCTTGTTCACTTATGGAATCAGGGAATCACTCCTGATTGCAGAGTCTACCATCTTACCAGGAATGGCCAGCCTAGCCAGCCTGCAGTTTCCACTATACTCTTTAGAAACTTTGCGGCGTATGGGAGTTACGCCGGCAATCAGCCAGGCCTCTGTCACAGAGGATGTTTGAAGTGGCAGTTTGCGTACTTTGGTCAGCAGTTCTGCAATTTCACATTTGAGTTCCCTCAGAGCTCCCAGGTGAATGCCATCCAGTCTGGGTGACTTATGAACGCAGCTTCTCTCCTTGGTCTGATGCTTCCTGTATATTTACTTCAAATTCATCTAGCTTGTCCGACCTACCTACTGCAAAGAATTTGTAGACATATTTATGTCATGATTTACACTGACATCACAAAACCTAGAAGTTTTCTTCAGGCTCCACTGAAGAACCTCTCACTGTCATCTTATGAAAAGATAGTGGCATTTTAAATCTAAAAATATAAATGAGCCATAGCATGGATAAACCTTTAACCCAATATCTTTGCAGGAATTTAGTATGGGATTTCCATGCTAGCTGGACTCTAGAGGGCTCTGAAAGAAGAGGAAGGTCTGTACTACTATAACGCTATTGATACCAGAACCTATCAGGTAACTCCACTGGCACAGATGAGATCAGAATCTGACCCTAGGGTATAATTCAAAATTATCTTGTCTGGCAAAGAAAGAAAGAGCTAGCATTAGTAAGATCACCAGATTTTTGTTATCTAAAACGATGGCCTTAATGCTAGCAAGCTAATATGTCTGTAAGGTTGCAAAGGATCTCAAAGGAAAGAGTCTCTTTTGAGAAAATGACAAATATCGATTATTACATGGTAACAAAACCCTGAGGCAGATGCTCAGATAATCTAAATCAGAGTGACTGCTACGAAGATTACAATACAGATTTATCAGAATTTGACATCTAGCACTATACCTGTTAATTGGACTTTCTGAAATCATTAAGTGTATTTTCCACAGAACGTTTTCATGAGAGGCTGTTTTACGTTCTGTTTCCTCTGAAATTTAACCAGACGGTGATTTCCACCACTGTCAGACCCTCATTCAAGTGTAAGTATTAAAACTTGGAAATGAGATTCAACACCCATTTTGATGCAGATATGAGAACATGTCTCTCTTGCCTAATCCATTCACATATCATGTAAAAACCTTTCAGCAAAGATTTGCTCTCAAAAAGGTATGAAAGCTAAGTGAAGAGAGAGGTCTGACGTTTTGCAATTAGTTATTTCACAAGTCCTTTCTTGTTTGGTCACTTCAGTTATTGTTTTGAAATACTAATAATAAAAAAATCCAGTTAAGTCTGCAGTCCAGTTAAATCACACTCAGAGCTACTCAGGGGGAATAGGTCTGAATTACTGCTTACATGGCAGCTTGCCTCAAACTTAAAGCTACTACCATCATAAATAAAGACAAAATGTCAATAGCTATTTGAAGTTCTACTGCTACGCCAGCTTTTAATGTCATTTCAAACTTAGGAGCTTCAGGGCTAATATAGTCCTCCTCTGGGCAATGGACAGGAGTGGAAAGAATAGGCTGCCTGTTGCCTTTTCTGTGGGCCTTGCAGCGACTCTACCCCAAAGTGTATGGTGACTGGCTGCAAGAGCTTAGTCCTTATATGTACCAAATTGATGCAAATCTGTCACTGCCAGTTTAGTTTAGCACAGGACCCAAATACGCGGTTATGTATAATACAAAATGGACTTGAGAGTCTCATTAAATATTCAGGGTTGGGGTTTTTAGATAAACTTCAACTTTTCTTGTTCAACTCTGAAGCATGATGAAAACTGGTATGTCTAAATGATGATAATCTGCAAAATGTATACTCCAGATGACATAAAAAAAAAAACCCTGCAAGTTTCCTTTTTGTGTCCAGAAAGTCCATCGTTAAGGTTCCCTAGGTGCTTTTGGTGCATCCAGCATCAAGCTTAATCTCTTTTCCAATTTAAATCTTTAAAAAGCATTCATTGCCATTTTTCATAGGGAAAAGCGTCTTCAATTGCTAGGGCTGAAAGCCTGTCACTGTGATTTTTCCTAAAAATCATGGCTTTTCAGAGTTACTCTCCTGAAAGGAGCAAACTTTTAAGGCATGTTATTTCATAGAAGTGACACAAAAGCATAGATGCTTTTCGAAACCTATTTTTAAGGTCTGTAACTCAAGAAAAGTTCCTCTAATTTACCTACAATTTTGACAAAAGGAAGTTCCTGTGCAAAGCTCTACATACAAAATGTGAAGTATCTGGAACCTACTAACAAGGAGCATGGAAGAGGGAAGGCAAAGGCAGATACCACTAAACAACTAAAACTCTCACTGCAGAGAATGGGCTTTAAATACATTTTTTCCAAGTACTTAGGGACAGTAAAGTTTTAAGAGGTTGACTTTCTGTTGGGACTGTCAAATTTGTCAATGGTCATTCATGGATCACATTCATTTTTAAACAACATAGGAGAGCCCTGCCTTGGGTTCCTGATCATTTCTATCAGTTAACGTGACCAGCAGGCTCACAGACAGCTTCGTGAGTTGATAGCACAGGAAACTTAGCTGCCTACAGCAGAATCAAATTAGTTTCCAGATGTTGGAAATAAATATTCCAGAGGGTTTGGCCGAATGGCTTCCAGTCTGCCGACGTACCTCATGTGTAGCCCCAGCTGTTAAAAACACTTTATAGTAAGATGCAGCAGAAGGAGACAAAACTCTTCCTGAATGAGTATTTCTGCTCAGTTTGTATTGCTGTCACTTTAGTCATTTTACCAGACTGATGAAGTCCAGGCTGTAAACTGTAGAGGCTACAGCATACAGCATGTGAACAAGTTCACAACTTTAATGCTTGGAAAAGTCTCAGGACTGCTGGCAGAGACGTCTGACCCACGTACCCGTGTTATTCAGCATCCCTGTACCATAGAAGTTACTCATGTCTATTGCAGTCAAACATCTGCTTGAAAATTTCCTTCCTTTTTCCTTATTTGCAGAGTATCAAGGATCTAAGAACACTTAAAAAGAATGTATTGATGGCTCCTCATGACAGAGTGGGCTGAAACACACATGTAATTTTTTCACCCCTCCCGCAAAATTTAATGCTTCAGTGGAGCATAGGCCATATCAAGAAATTTAAAAAACTGACATTCCTAGGGAAACTTCCTTAAAGATTACGAGGAATAGCTCCAAGTCCTAATAAAAAAAAAAAAGCAGGTCAAGCAAAACAGGATTAGATCTAGTCTTCCTATAGCTTTACAAAAACATAACAGCCTCCCATTAGCTGCGCTTTAGAAAAATGAAACCAAGTTTCCGTGTTCCCTAAAGATATACAAACACAATATGTGATTTAAACTGAATTTGTGGAACCACTGATGTTTTGCCTGATTTTTACTCCTCTTGCACAAAGCTGGCAGGAACGTGGCATGTGGAGCATTTTTACTTCATTGGCAGCAGTCTATTTTTGACTGAAAATAAAATAAGAGTTACTGTGGGCCAAACTGTAACCTGGCTTAATTTACTGGAATGGCAAGGAATCTGAGATTGGGCAAAATATTAAAAGGCAAAAATCTTGCAGGTCGTTTGCTGAAACACTGTAAGGAGAAGTATAAAGCTTTATTGCATAATCATAATGAAAACAGTGTGCCCTTTTCCTTGTTCCTCTGGTTTACTTCATCATACTTCACTGTTCATGGATTTTCATTGGGTTCTTACTGACTACCACATATGAACTTGAGAGGAAAATCAACCTAATTGAGGCATGAAGCAGAAAACAATAAGACCCTTTAAAAGTGGCCCTTTCTTTCTCTGCTAGATATTAGGGAAAAGGATTTGACCATCATTTGCTCCTGTAACCACAGATGATTGTTCCTACCAGTTCTGTAGTGATAGTTCCGGGGAGATTTGTATTAGAAATTTGGATGTAGGGAATGATATTTCAATAAATATTCATTTATTCACATTTGAACCTCAGTTTTGAATAAACAGCATGCACAAGACTGTTCATATTCATCAGCTGTGATTATTTGTGCATTAAACCTTTGCTAGATGCAATATTTTTTTAAAAGTCAATTTTAAACTCAAGTGTTGGTGAAAATTTATTCTTTTTAATTTCATATTCAAAGTTCAAAAGAAGGCTCCAGTAGGCTGGTAACACTTATATATGTGTTTCATTATAAACACCTGAGTAGTTGTATTGAAGTCAATGAGATTGCTCATGTACTTCAAGTTAAGTGTTTCTAGGTCTGGTATCTTCTTTTGAAACTTTTTTATAACTGCTTTAAAAAGCCTAGAAGTAGGGAATCATACAAAGTTCAACAAACGCATTATCTATTGTGAATTATTCATTCAAGTAGAGTTTTGTTAGTGACAAATGAACATAATTGAAGCTCCAACTGAGGGCTGATAATAAAGAAAAGCCTAGCATTTCCAAAATGTAACTTACTTCTTTGTTGCCAGCAGAAAAAGTAAATGTTGGAGAATTTGTTTATGTTCATTCTTTCCGGTAGAGGACAGATATAAGGCATTCAGTTGCAAAGTAACATTATCTCATGCTGAAAAGTAGAGAAATTAGAAATTCCTATGTTATGACCTCTCCTTATTGCTGACTTCAGTGTGTGGCTTCAGAAAACTCACTTGAATCCTTATTGGGATCCCCCACCATGAAGTTGCGATAACTGAAGTAAAGCCTTCAGGGCATTATGAGCATCAAATCTGAATGTTCCTAGTATACCTGTAGGCGGTTGGTGGTGGTTAACATAATATATCATCTGATTGGGCACGCTTCCTTCCAAGAATGCCCAACTTTTCCCTCATCAAGACAGATTACAATGACAACTATCAATATTAGAAGTTTGTATAGCAGTACTGCTCAAAAATTTAATGAGATTAAGGCCTCTGTGTGCAAGGTAGCATGTGAATATACAGTAAGTGAGATAGTACAGGTCTAAAGGTATTAGTCTAAGTTCACAAAACAGAGGTCAGAGAAAAAATTTGTCATCCCCATTTTATTTATTTTGAATTTAGTCTTGTATTATTAACTCAGACTTTAGCTCAAGCCTTCCAGTGACTGTTCGGAAGACTTTCTACTCAAGTTCTTGGCTAGGTTAAGGCAAAGTTGAAATTGTTTAAGTCTGGATAGCCTTCCCTGCTCTTCCCTCTTGAAATAAACTAGTTCCCTCCAGGTAAAGGTGTTAGCATGCCTCAGCACCCAGGCAAGACCAGGGTTTCACAGGCACATGCAGAGGACATGGTTACCTAAGCACGTCTCTTTAAGGGAACTTATTCAAACAGGAGCCAGGGAATGGGGTCAGCTGTGGTTGAAAGATGTATCCACACAGCTGCTGATAAAAACCCATGCCGTCTAGTGGATGTTCAACATAAAGGCACATCCCACATGGTCAAATCTGCCTGGAGCTAAATCTGAGAGGATGGATGTAAGAGTTTAAGTTCAGATCGTTCGGTTTTGCATTTGTGCAAAATATATTCACGATGCTGTTTGCTTTATTCTGATGTACCATTTTGGGACAGTGCTAGTTCAAATGTCTCTGCATGGCTGTGTTCCCCAGGTCTTGGTACAAATCAATATTTATTGAAACCCAATATTGTAACCAGATGAGTGGGCGCTCCTAAATTTAGGTTTTTTTCCCTCCAAAACATAAATAAAGTATTTTTATAACCTCAGTATCTGTAGGATAAGATCTGAAAGTTACATGAGGTGTATGGACTGTATTTTGAGATGCAAATCAATCACTAAACAACATCTTCTCAACATAAAGATTTTAGCCTTTTGTTGCATCTTTCATAAAGCTGGTGGAGGAAAAAAGATTACATTTCTAATACGGGGTAAGTGAAAGGCAGTAGAGATGTGAAAGAGAATGCAGAATTTCAGAGGAGTGACATATTAAATAGCCTTTTACTGACCAATCCAAAAATCACTTTGGGTCTCATAGGAAATAAAAGCTTAAAGTCAGAATGTACATAAAACGAAGACTGAGAAGCAAAAATTGTCCCTTAAAAAAGAGAAATGTCTTAATTCTAGCCAGATGTTATTTTTAGGATTTAATTTTATTTTCAACAGATCTTATTTAATCTCTGTCTCAGTGGGCTGATCTGCACAGAAAAAGATGTCAAAAATATAACTTAACTTCATCTTGAATGGTTCCAGCTTCTTAATAACTAAAAAAATCCACAGAACCTATAATCCTACAACAGCTGTCATTTTAAAATTAATAGATCTTTTCATTCAGCACCTCCCTGCCATTAAATTTTTCCCCAAAATTAAATGGCTGTCCATGTGGGAAAATAATTCACTATTTGCGAATTTCTGTTCCATGAAAATGCCCTATTGTTGCACATAAAAATAAAATAAATCATTTACAAAGTATATTTGAACTCTCATTAAAAGAAGAGATTTTCCTGATGATGGGTTTTGTTCACAAAATGAAAATATGGAGTAGTTTTCAGTTAGTTCAACACCAAAACAAGAGGAGAATCAAATATATTTGAATCGTGTTCTTGGCCAGTTTGAGTCAATGTAAGTCAGAGGAGCAGTATCAGTTTATACCATCTGAGTCCCTACTCCATGATATTGTAAAAGTCAGTCTGGACTGACATTCCTCCTGAGTTTGCAGTCTACATTAAATTTTTTTCTCTGTTTTTTTTTTTTGCTCTTAAGTATCACTCATTCCTTTCATCCCACTATACTTCATGGTTCTTACAAGCTTCAGTGAAGGTGGCTATTGTGTGCCACCAAAAGTTCTGAGATGGTTCACTTGTTTTTCATGGATTTTGATGTCTCACTGCAAAGATATCATAGACATCTGAAGGTGTCTGTGCAGAAGCGAAGGGCGTTTTGGTGAAAAAGTTTCTCCTTGTATCTATGTTACCAAGTAAAATGTTCAATATTTTTGTTATTGCTAAATTTTACATTATGCTTTATGTAGATGACTTTCAGAAATCTTTCTTTGTTTCAGATTTCAAACATTGATTCCACTACCCTTTATGCAAAGGCTTTCTAGTTCTTTACCTAAAGCATGAAAACAAAGGCTTAAGGTTAGCAGGTCAGGAGAAAAAGAATTGTCTAAGAGCTCTAAGCATGTGGAACACAAAATAAAAAATAATTTCTTGATTTTGATTAATTTAAGGAAGACTCTTTTGTAAAAGAATGCTTTAAACATCCCTGCTTGAACTCTTCTCTTACAGCAGCAGGACTTCAGCAGGTCTAGACAAGCCCTGGAACTATTTCCTGCAAGTGCTCAGTGATTAGGGTCTTGCAGAGCGTTCTTTAACACTTCTGGGTCAAGCAGACCTGCAGACCTGGAAAGTGCACTGTCTATTGATGAAATGTGATGGGTGATTCATCCAAACACAAAATACAAAAAGGTGCTTGGTAGTTCTGGAATTTATTGAAAGGAGGAATACAGGATCAAAAGCATCATGCAGGAGAAAGAAGGTGGAAAACCAGAGACAATCAGAGAAAGAGGTGATTTTTTTCCTCTGAAAGAAAGTGAGAAGTTATAATCAAAGAGGATGCTTAAGATTTTCAGAAAGTTTAAAGAGGTTAAGTGTCTCATTTCTTTAGGGCAATCTTGAAAGGCCAAATGAAGTAGCATAGAGTAAATCCAAGAAAGTACCAATGGTGATAGGAATACTTTGGTTGAGTACTAAAAAATGACAAAACAGTGAAAGAAAAGGACAGGAAAATGTCTCAAAAAGGAGTAGATAAACTTCAGATAACCTGCTTATGATCTCCTTCATAACTTGATTTACCTCGATTTTCACATAAACCCTGAAAATTCGATTTGTTTTTCAAACACCTTTGCTGAAGTGGATGGTCAAAGCTGAGTAGAGCTCATCACAAATCCTCTGAGTTCTGTTCAAAGTTTCTCCCATATTGTGTTGTTCTTCCATACGCACAATTACCCATATGATTTTGCCACATCTAGGTGAAAAAAATCGGGATGTTTTTCAAATGTTACTGCAAAAGTGTTCTTTTTTATCCTCCTATTTTTTTTTTACATGTAATTAGTTTTGAATCCCTTCATTTTGTATAATTTCAGAAAGGCCCTCTCAGTTCTTGACTGACCACATCTACCCTTTTTATTATGTGTATTCTCAAATTGTGAATGTCATGTGACTTTATTTTGAAAGGTCCTAAGTTGCTCATAGCCCTTCACCCCTGCATCTTCTCCAAGACTTTGTGGATATCATTCGTCCCATATGCAAACTCTTCAGGACAAGTTGTCCATCCTCTCATGTGTTGTTCATAAAGTGCAAATCCCTATGGGTCCCTAGACTCATATAGGGTTTTTTGCTTTCAGTTTTAATATGAATAAAAATTAATTTTTATTGATGACAATGATATCTGCTGAGAATACTGCATTCCCCATTATTTCGATAAATGAATATAAATCTGTTTTAAGAGAGGAAGATTTATTCCTAAATACAGCTATTGAACACATTACTGCGTGTTTTAAGCTCGTATCTGTTCAGAATGCTGTTCACAGGACATAATTTGTTCATTTATGTTGACAAATATAATATTGTGTTTTAATTATTTATGGATTTTTAATTATTGAAAGCATTACTTAGCAGTCTACCAGGAAATGTATCATGCTATATGTTCTGAGAGTAATAAAATCTTAATGATCAGAGGGCCAATGGCAGTAGTTCCCTGAAATTAAATCTTTGATGAAAGTGTCAGAGTGGGTTGCGAGTTTTGGGACAGGGAGGAAGGAGAAAGGGTAATAGGTAACCAGGTAACAAATGTTTTCAGCTATGTGAAAGGTTAATGAGCACATATCATTTGCATAATGTGACCCTTGGGCTTGTCTAAACCGCCCTTTATTTCTCCTTAAAAAGTACCCCATCAATGTGAAGTCTACTGTGACTCCATCAATACAACTGCTAGTGGAAACACAGTGCTCATGGTCATTTTTTAACTCCACACTGACAGGGCTAAGACAATAATATAGTAAAAACATTTGCAGATTAAAGGCACGCATCTCCATCAGTATTCTTAGGGCTATTCCACAGAGGGAGCAATACCAATCAAATGCAAGATGGAGAAAATAGATGTAGCTGAGGCCTTTATGACTATTTTCTGGTTTTGTTTTTTGTTTGTTTTTTTTTTTTTTCATGATGACTCCCTTTTTAATTCAAAGTAGAAGCTAAGGTTGGCTTATTATCTTTAAAAAGAGAACAATACTTGAACAACTGTCTAGTTAGTCTCTCCACACTGTGGTAAGGAATTTATTTAGTAAAACAAAATATCTACAATAAGATGTCGGAGAAAAATATTACCCTTTTTTTCTTCTCAATTACCATTGTATAACATATGATTATAAAACACATAAAATTCGATAGAACAAGCTGGCAGGCACATATACTACTGGAATGAAGTTTCTGCTTTTTCTTGCTCTCCTTTTCTTTTAATAGAAACATTTCTATTAAACTCATATTTCTATTAAACTATTAAAGTTTCTTGAAAATTCGACAGGCAGGACCCTGTTATACTTAACAGAGCCAAGCAGTGCTCTTTTTCTTTATCTGCCAGTTTAAGTACCAGTAGTGGAATTTATTTGAAACATAGCAGTAGACGTAATGCATTAATTCAGGTTTACTTGTGTAACCTGTTTTTGTCAGGACTTAACTGGTAGCAGCAGGACCAAGTAAGCAGATGTTTCTAAACCACTGATTCTTGCCTGGCCAAAAAGCTGGGAAATTAAGCTAAACCTTGCGATGCTCCATGGAATGGTTTTCCCCACTCACAAACATGAATGACTTGACTGTAAGCAATACTTTGTTAAAAGAAGAAAAGCAGATAAAAGCAAGTAAATGGAATAATATACACAATCTTAAATTATGACTAACACTCTTTCACAGACCTCTCCCCTGGTAAGGCCATTGCCTAGCCTATGGCATTCACGCTTTGTGACAGTCAAACCTCGCTGGCTGGGAGGGCTCAGTACAAACTACCTTGGACCTTGCGCTCCAAGCTGGTTTTGTTGCCCTAAACTCCTTCCAGCCAGCTGCCATTTCACCAGCTGTGCTAGTTATGGTCCACAACATTACAGCTAATACAGTTCTCTGGCATGCAGGAAACATTTAAAAGCATCGTTGCTTTTCAAGTAAAAGCGAAGTCTTTTGGCCTTTGTATTTTTTCCCTATTGCTCCACGCACACACTTCGTTGCCTTGCTTTAGGGTGAGCATTCACCTCAACACCAATGAGCATAGTTATTTGATTCAGACCTCTGTATCATATTATAAATACAAACTTTTCTCCACTGTGTAGTATTAACAGAAACGCTTCCCAAACATAAAACAACAGACATAAAATAGACATGTTTTAGACCTATCCACCTGTCCATTGGATTTACACCTCCCTTTTCTCCCTCAGAAATCAACAGCACGCCCCTCCTTTGCCTCTCACCCCCAAAATCCCCTGATGTCACTTTGCCTTCTCTTCTAGCCTCAGCTGCCAGGATAACACAGGTAGCCAAAACTGATGCCCTGTGAGAGAAGAAGCTCTTAGTTGCACTAGTCCAAACAAAGCCCTGGGAAGGTACTCTGTAAATCACAAGCCCTCCCGTGCGGTTCCCTTTCTTCTGAAATTTTGCACGATATCTAATGGGTCTATTTATAGTCTGGTCTAATTATAGATCACAGGAGGTGTGGTGCTGTTCTACTCCTGGTTGCTTCTTTTTTCATTGGCTCTAGCAATTGCTCTGCCATTGGATAAATGGGGTCAGATAATTAATCCAAAAGAAAATGAGCCTGCCAAAAAAAATTACTCATTTACTCATGAGATCAATGAGCTTTTGAGTTCACCTTCCCGCCACATGATCTCCAGATCTGACTCAAGAGAGGCTGCAGGAGCGTATGTGCCTCGGGAAGAAAAGAGAGAGAACAGGACTGTGCCTTTTGGCATCAACCTATGTGAATGTAGGTCAGATGCAGTGTGAAACAACCACTCGGATATGTGTCTCTGGAGAATACTTTTTCCAAGTCCCACATATACTGACATATAGAGGGAAAACTTGAGATTTCATCCTTTTTTTCCTCCCTTCCAGCCTGCTGCCCAGAGCATTTCACTGCCATCACGTCATGTCATGCTATTGCTTCTCCTGATACAAGGCAAAGCCAAAAAGAAATGTCAAAGCATCCTTATTGTAAGGGTGCTCTTCTGAGTACCATCCACACAGATATTTGGGAAATCCATATTTCTTTGAGTCTTCCTGTAACATGAGCTCATTGAACCAAGCCATTAGCATTAAGCTATATTTAAGAATTCGGATATTCATTGAAGAAACAATTTTTTGCACCATTGCAGAAAAGTTCCGTAGGTCCACTTAGACTGGGCAAAAGGTGCTAAAATTGAATTGCCTATCTCTGTAGGATCGTGGAGCTGGCAGGGATCTGGGTTCATTGTATCCAATGTCTAACTGTTGCAGCCACCTAGGTCACAGAATCACTGAAGGTTGAGGTCAGAAGGGACCACTGGAGGTCGTCTGGTCCAACCCGATTGCTCAAACAGGGTCACCTAGAGCTGGTTACCCAGGACCATGTCCAGACAGCTTTTGAACATCTCCAAGAATTGGAGACTCTACAACACCCTTGGGCAACGTCTGCCAGTGCTTGGTCGTTCTCTCAGTAAAACAGTATTTCCTGATGTTCAGAGGGAACCTCCTTTTGTCCTGCCACTGGAAAGAGCCTGTCTCTGTCTTCTTTGCAGCTTCACTTCAGGTATTTGTGTACATTGCTACCAAACACCTGAGCCGTCTCTTCTCCAGGCTGAACAATCCCAGCGCTCTCAGCCATTCATCATAAGAGAAATGTTCCTGACCATTAATCATCTTCATGGCCCTTCATGGGATTCTCTCCAGTACATCCATGGGTCTCTTGTACTTGGAAGCCCAAAACTGGACACAGCCCTCCAGGAGTGGCCTCACCAGAGCAGAGCAGGGAGGAAGGAGCACCTCCCTTAGCCTGCTAGCACTACTTTGTCTAATGCAAACTGGGATGGCACTAGTTATCTTTGCTGCAAGGACACATTGCTGGCTCACATCCTATAATTCCTTCAAAATTAGCTGATATGGGTTGAAATATGCAAGTAGCATAGAAACAGAAAGCAGTAGAAGGGCCAGTAGATAACAAGGAAATTAATTTATATGTTGCACAAGATTTTCCACTAGCTTTTTGGCCATATTTATCTAGAGAGCAGAAAGAGTTGTTTAACTTGGCTTTCCCTGCAGTTTTTTAATCTCCAGTCATGAAAAAAAAAACAACCCTAGAAATCCTTTTTCATCTGACCAACAGAATTTCATTGTTCCTTGTTGTTGTGTTCTTAAAAAAAAGAAAAAAGAAGGAATTAGGGAGCAAGAACACCATTCTGCTTTAAAAGCCATCTCAATTCATGATACATGCCGTGTATTCCAGATTAATGATTAGGAGAAGATAAATCCAGTACTGTCCAGCTTCTAAATGTTTAATGGAGAAGTAACATCCTCCTGTGCTGGAGAGCTGTGCTTGCCTTGCAACCCTTGGATAAACTGGAAGATTGCAGGTCACACAAGAGGGAAGTTCAGAGAGCTGAAGGAATGACTGAGTTGTTTCTTTCTACAGTGAGCCTCCAAGGAGCTGCCCAAATAAGCTGGGAGAAGATTTATGTGTCTGACAGAAGATGTTTATAAGAAAAGTGAGGCAGGAAACAGCAAGGGATTGGGAAAAGTTCACTTTAAAGGCTTTGTTCAAGTTTCTGGGCCAGGACCTGCAGGACTGGAAGAGGTAGAAGTTTTCCTTCCAGCTCCAGTGGAGAGTGTTTCTAAAACTGGCAGAATCAAGGAAATGAGTGCCACAGAGCCTGATTAGAGATGACAGACTTCTGTCCTCTTAGCTCCTTAGACATCAGGATAGTCTGAATGGGGCAACAGTCTGAACAGTTTGCTGGCAGGCCCAATCACAAACACATTACGGGAGTACTGGGTGGAAACAGTAGATGGAGAAAAGGCGAAACTGCAGCCATTCTTAGCCCTGTGCATAAACATCATTATTACAGGGTGCAAACAGATAAGCATCCCATGAGCTACTACTCAAGTCTTCCATTTATGAATATTTTTTTAATTCACGTTTTTAAACTGTGCAATTCACTACATTCATGCAAGAATCTCCGGGAGACATTCTAGGAAGAGCTACTGTGATACCAGCTGATTTTATCTCACCTCGAACCCTGAATTTGTGAGTGCTGAACTGAGCAAAGAGACTAGCATTTAACCAGACATGCAGAATGCACATTCATTGATTTGGACATTCTTTGAACAAAATAAATGAATCACAATACCTCCACTCCTTCTTTTCTTTTTCTTTTTCTTTTTTATAGAAATAAAGGTCTATTCCTTTTTTTTTTTTTTTTTTAGATATTTGTTGCTCTTTGCAAGTTTTTATTGTGTTTGTCATCTCCTCTCTGTGGGTGGATGTGGCTCTCTGAAGTGAAAGGCAGCGACAGCTGCTGAAGGTCTTCAGACAGATTGAATTTTTAATGCTGGGTCCAAGTGTGTTTAAAATGTATTCACGTAGTGAGATGGACTGTGCTATGCTAAAAGATAGATCCCAGGCTTTTATCATACACATTTCTGGGTACCTTGCAGCATCTTCTTTTCTAATAGTCCAGGAAGCCTGTTTGTAGAAGAATTTATAAAGGTCTCAATTATGTGTGACAGTGTTATAAACCACCAGGAGGTAAAATGTGTGTTGCAAATCCAGGCATGCCCGCTGACGCAGCCCTTTCTTTAACTCTGTTCATGAATCAGCATAGCATAAAAACAGCTCCACGACAAAAGATTATCTTGTCTGGAATGTGGTGGTATAAATTTGATATGCAGAAGGAACTGTGCTGTCCTGGTTTTGTGCCTCTGAGACACCATCAGTTCTGAACAGACTACATAGAGGGGAAAACGGGAGAAATTCTTAAGGAAAGTTATGTTCTTCGCTCCGAAAGCCTCTAGTAAAGTCCAAATCCTGTTTGTTTATAAATTTTTCTCTCATTTTGATTGGTAGTTCTTTGAGGCATGGGTTTGTGTGGTTGAACTTAATGGCAGCATACACAAAATCCTCTGGCAGTTTGTTGTGTCTGCCTACACCTACTTGTGTTGTTGTATTGCCTTGGGTAGGTTTATGTTGTCTTATTTTCACAAAGGCAAGAATTTAACCATTTCTAATACAAATGAGGAAGTTTGAAACAATATCTATATATCTTAAAGCTTCTAGTAAGATTACAGAAGATACAAGATTTCAGCCATTACTTCTTCAGTAACTTCAGTTAGTAGAGGTATATTTTAGCAAAAATATTTTTTTTTACAGAGTTAGTAACAGCTCTTAAAAGCTAAGGTAAAAGATAGTGCTGAAAGAGTTAGCATTCAGAATCAGAACTGTTCCATCAGCCCCAGGTACACACTCAACGAGAAGAAGCAGGCTATTGGCAGGGTTAGAAAACAATGGCATTTGAAATATTTGACTAGCACGTCATTCAGTGTTTCAGCTGAGTGAATGCATTTAAGTTTGAAATGACATTCTGCTGATCAAGCAAATTTTCCTTGTCTGTACTGCACTGCCAAATTTTCCTAACAATTAGGTTAAAATATCTCCCTTTGGATTATGTTTCCCGTTGAGTTATATCAGACCAGGCAGAGAAAAAAGAAAATTATGATCACCCAAACCCAAGGTGTTTGTTCTTATTGGAAAAAGTTGAGTGTGTCGTCCTTAGCAATGTATTGCATGTCTTTAAAACCCTAGTAGAACTCATAGGACGGGCAATGAGATCACCCTGTGAATCTAGGGAAGAGGTAGTGCTTTAGCGTATTTCTCCTTGCTCTGCTTCGTTCTGCGTGTTTGCAGTGCGTTAGCCACCAATACACAACACGTTTAACGTGCAGTCCCGTGACATTTCCTCTTAACTAATAGTCCTAAATGAGGCAGGACAGAACAAATTCTTAGGAAGGGAACAGGGAGAAATTAAAATGGACATCACAAAGGAAAATAAACCAAACATGCAGGAGCAACATTGGTCATGAATGTGCATAGACATGTACAGACACAGATAGATGCACACATACATTTGTTACCAAATTCACCCTGTGCCCTGCCTAGGGTCTTCTTTCATTGTTAACCTGAAGTTACCAAGTTTCCTCCCTCAAACAAATACAAAACTTTATCTTGAAGCTGCCTTCTTTCTGGTTTGAGTGACACAGGACTAATTTCTCTTCTAGTGCCTGGAAAAAACTGCACCTTTAGAAGACTCTAGTGTCTTCTAGAAAATATTTACTTTATATACTTCAGAAAATATTTACTCTATAGCCTGCTATGATACATGGGTTTCAAGGTGCCAGCGTTTTCAAGCTAGCCAGGTGCAGGGACGAGGAGGAGCGAGACCCGAGCACTTGATCCAAACTGGCCAACAGGATTATTTCATACCATGAACTCCACATTCCGTATAAATTAGAAAGTTTGCTGAGAAGTTCTCTCTCTCCTGTAATGGCTGCAATCCTGAGAACTTCTTGCCCTGGTGCAGGACCCCTGAGCCCCTCCCTTCCTCCCGAAGCCGTAGCGCTCGCAGTGTCCGACATTCGTTGTCCACTGCTGGGAGCGCACAGCTTCCTGCTGATAGAGTTGGCCGAGCATAATCCTTGTATATTTTATATTGGTTTCTGGATCAATACTAATTCTTTAGTCTTATTCATATTAATTATTTAGTCTTATTCTAGTAAATCTGTTTGTATTTCAGCCCTCGGGTTTCCTTGTTTTTTCCCTGTTCCCCTTCCAGGGTGAGGAGGGGTCATCGGGTGATGGAATAACTGTCTAAATGACAATTAATTGTTGTGAGTTCCTCAAACCATAGCACTGGTGAGGGTGTTTTCTCTGCCCAGCTTCTTCCCCTTTCGCTCTGGGATCATAGGACCCACCAGCAAGAAAACGCAAGCAAAAGCTTTGGACCTCTGTGCGGATTTGAGCAGAAGGCTGGGGCCTGCTGTGCACACCGCAGTGCTGTCCTCCCAACATAACTATTTTGACAAAAACCCTGTTGGGAAGAGAAACACAGTGACAGATGATGGGATTCTTGAGTTCACGGTCAAGCCTAACAGCTGCCATCATTACCAGGATGAGGCACAAACAGCCACATTCATCTGTGGTGCAAATCCATTGATGTCAGCAGATGAAACTGGCTCAGAGAAATGTGGCTGCTCTGCTGTAGGGTTGTTTCTGAGGGAAGGGAGGGTAAGCAGTAGAAAAAAGGCAAAGCATTTTAGTAAATATGCAAATTGCAATCTAATATGCAAAGTCTCTAGTTTGTTGCTCCAAACACTCCAATAAATAAAGCAAGCTCTCCATTTGGCAACGTATTCACACATAACACTGTGTACTTTCCACATAAAGCCTTCCAAGTCAACTGGCTAATTATTATTATTTTCTCTTTTGCTATTAGAAAAGCACCTTCCACGAAAACAAGAGCCTCATTTTGTTGGGCAGAGGATCTCTCTTTGAGGATTTATATATCGGATTAATTAGCAGTTGGAACAGGACTCACTCCCTCTCACAGCTTCCATTCTCCCATTAACAGTCTGTGGCTCGGTGCTAAATCTCCGAAGACAGTCCTGCTATTTACTGTTCTGTTTAGTGTGGGATTGCTAGTTCTTATCTGTTTAAACACAACTGACGATGTCAGGACAGCCAACAAGCGAAGGCAGTTTGTAATGACTAGTCGTAATGTCACTGCTGATCCTAACACTTTTATAAACTAATCATCTTTCTTTTTATTTCATTCCTAAGCGTTAAAACACTATAAAAGGACAATCAGCACAAGAGTTTGGGGATAATAAAATCCTTTTTAATTGTATTCCTAATTGCGTTAACTACAGTCTCAATTTGAAAATAATTTGCTGAAGGTCTTCTTTGTGCATTGTTGTCCCTCCTTGTGTACTTAATTCCCTGAAAAGTATTCTGCATTACAGAGGGGCCATTTTAACCTCCTTTGATGGTCACACTGGAGCTGTCCCTTGTCCATACCCCACCCAGACTGAGATATGTTAGTGACTTGACTGAATCACACTGCATTTTGCCTTTGAGGCGTCTGTGCGAAGATAAGCTGTCACCCAGCTGAAATTGCTTTAATTGCAGTGGGATCGGGCCAAAACTACTCAGACTCTTGGGGGAGTGCTGAGCAGATGTCATGTCTTGCTTCCATTTGTTAAGCAGCAGTGTTTGTCAGGGTCAAACAGCTCAGTTGTCCAAAAGGCTACCGAAGGAACCATAAGCAGTATCTCAGCAAGAGCTGGTGCACCCACTGCACCATGCAGCAAGTTCTCCAGGCGGCAAGCGTTCCTCAGCAGCAGAGGCAGAGCATGTCCGCACCGCAGCATGCCCGCTCTTTGGGACAGCTTGTTCCTGGAGATGCGCTGAGGGCCCATCAGGACCCGTGCCTCAGCTGGGGCACCACACCGACACAGCTGTGGGCTCCAGCACAGAGCTGGCTTGCACCCAGTCTGCTCTCAGGTCTTGTGGAAAGCTTCAGTCTGCCTCCTGCACCGCTCTAAGTAATCCCATGCTTAAATCTTTAAAAACTGCAGAGTTTTGAGTCAGATGCTGAGTAATTTTTTTTCTCTTCGTTCATCTTCCCCATCAGCAATGATAATATCCTCCCCTGACAAAACTACAGGGGCAGAATTCAGAAGGTATTATTCCTCTTCAAAAGCCAGCCACAATAACAACAAACTTAGACATCCCGGGTGCGTTAAACTGAATGTTAGGGAATTTCCAGACAATTGCACTTCCCGCTTCAGTCCCACCCAAGGAGACCCTTTAACGCAGATAGAGGGTAGGATTCAGATTTTGTTTTGCTTTTGCCAACAGCACTAAGGTCCAAACCTGTTTCTTTACAGTTAATTGCAGAAGTTGCACTGACTTCAAATTGGATGCCAAATTGGATGCCTAATGAAAGACTTAATAATCTGCATTTTAAACATGGCACTGGGTACCCATCCTGTGCAGAGGTGCAGAAATTTTAATCTCAGAAGATATATTTGCACTTGGCTTCACATCACCTTTAATTAAACTTTACCCAAGAGGTTTTTGTCTGTACTTTTTTTCAATTTAAAGACAAAAACAAAAGCCCTTTCAAAAACTAAACATTTGACCTCTTTTTAGAGGCTGCTTCCCTTCTGTGAATTATGCTCTTTCATAGATTTTGATTAACTATATCGTTCAACTCTTATGAATGACTCATAAGGAATACGAGGTTATCAGTCTTTAACTCAAACCTTTAAAATACTCCCATTTTTAGTAGTCTAGGACCCACCTGCTAGAAAATAATTGGAAACATATATAATGTTGAAAGTATTCTTGTACCCAGTTTGACCAACAGAGATTATGGGCCAGGTTTTAAGAATACTGTGATCTCAATAAAATATCAAAATATATTGGTCTTTCAAAAATCAGGCTCCAGCTATAACCAATGATGAGAGATGAAGGTTAAGATATATACATGTATACATCTAAGTGGGATCTGTACATTTTTTAAAGTCTGGCTTATTTTTTGGTTCGCCACTGGAAGAGTGGATTTGAAGGACTCTTTCCAGATGCCTTTTGAGGCTGAACTGATTAACCATGTAACAGACCTTGACCGTTTAAAACCTTGTATTACGCCCATTTTTATCATTATCTCAGGTTTTCTAGGGCCAACCCAATTCCTACAGCCTTCCATTAGAAGCAGAATAATTTTCCTGATTTCTTTCACTATCCTAGTTATTTGATCTGCAGTCTGTTTTCCTTCCGGTTTGCCTTTGTAGACACTAGCCCAACCTCACCACCACAACAGTAGTAACTTTCTACCACTCTGGCAGGTGAATAACTAAGCTGGTTATGGAGTTTCTTTTAATTTACTATCAATTTGGATTTTTTGCAATCCTTTTGAGTTTGCCTGAAAATAAAAATCAATCCAAATATCATAAAAAATTTCAGTCTGAATGAAACATTTTATCTGATTTTCGTTCAGTTCAGAAGGAAACATCCTTTTGTGTTCCTACGTTAAACCCTCTTGTTTAAAAACAACTACTGGAAGGTAGGTGGGAGTGTTTAAGGAGATTTTAGAAGAAGAATTTGAAAAAAGAAATCAAATTTGCCAAATGGGCCATTAAAGTTACATCTACCTCTTATGGCAGGAAAAAAAATAAATATGTTTAGCTAAAATATATCATCCATCTTTATCTGCTCCTGACAAATCTTTCAGAACTACGTCATGTGCAATCTCCTATCTAGATTTCTTCCAGACTCTGCCAGTTATTGTTTCTTTTTTTTTCAACTTTTTTCTTTCCTACAAAAAATATGGCAATGATGATTTTCCAATAAAAATCACCTTATCTGCAAGTTAGATTTAGCATGTGCATTCCATTATTACAGTGCCCAAAGAAAATGCCCTCACTACTGTAGAAGATGAACCTGTTTTAGAGTGGTTCAAGTTCATTGATGACTATACTCCTGCATAGACACCTGTGAGAGCTCTGTGTCATGTTGATATTTCGATACAGAGAAAGCTGCAAGAAGATTTAAGGCTTAGGGGTTTCTTGCCTCTCCCTGAGAAATGGAGACACCATGAAAATTCAGGGACACCTAGTAGTAATATTTGACAACCGGTCTGAAATACTGCAAGAGAATCCAAAAACATCCCTTTCTAAGTTCTCAGAACAACTTTCACACAGCGCACTGTAAATCTTTGAAAGCCTAAGCAGTGGGCTTAAACGTATATATCAGCAACAGTTTTCAAGTTACATGAAGACCCCACCATGAGCGTTTACCATTCAGGCCTTGGCTGGACGGAGAGGCAGGCAAGAACTGTGTTTCCTACTGGGCCATTTTGTGCCATTTATCTCAAGGACTCTGATGGCCTCTTGAATTCTCCGGCTCATCGGATAACACGACTACTTTCCATACCCCCAGACAAACAGAAGGGAGTACACCAGCTGTAAATTGTAATCCTTCTCCACACCCTTGTCACCCCAGTCCAGTCACACACCCTGAGATTTATTATTGTTCCATGTACAACCCCTTTACGGGGCAAAAATGCACTCTGCAGCTCTCTACAGCATACACCGATTTTCCCTCCCACCCTCTCTGCCCTGTGCTGAAGTGTATTTAACTCACAAGGATACGCACATCTTTCCCTCAAGAAAAAAATGTCTTTCCTGCTGAAGTTTCAAAGCACATTATTTCTTTGTACACTGTAATCTCTCTGCATTACTGAGAGCAAATCACTTCCTGACATGTCTGGTAAGGGTTATTTCCTCATCCATAATGCTTACCAACGATATTGAAATCTTGACACACTATTTTCATGGTTTATAAATATATTCGCCGCCAACTGAGCGAGAGGCTCTCTCTGTAAGAGAGATTAACTTGCTTTGCCTGGTATCAAAATTAATGTCAGCAAGTGGTACTAAGAAGTGGTTGATTAACAATTATTAGCAGCCGAGCAAATGGCTGTGATGCTGTACCCTCTTCAGTCACAACCCACCAGTGATAATTTGATTCACAGAACCCAGCTAGTTCAACTGGGAGTGTAGTTTGGATTCTGTGGACAAATTGGGTGGCACCAGCAAAATTAACCTGAAGTGTATTTATTGGCATATATATGTTTAAAAAAAAATACTCGTGGTCTTTGAAGACAATGACTATGCAAGGAGTCACGAAACAACCTTCTTTCAGTTCTTGTATCATGGCACTATAGACCACTCTTCACAGTTTTAAAGATATTCACCAAGGTGCATTGGCTACAGTAGCATCGTTTCTCTTACAGTTACGTTGGCTTTGCATCACTCATAGGCACTAGAAATCTTTACTTTGCTATATTTTTTTTGTGGGAACCATCCAATAAGCTTAATGAGACAGAGTCTGCTCTTGCTACCAATCTGGCTGACCTTATCCAGGTGTATGCCTTTTTCACCACCTATTGGAAAAATCAGAAGTGGTAGATAAAGACTGATAAGCATCATGAGGTAACCTCTTCACACAGGAAGGATTCCAGATTGATGCAACCTGTGAAAGACCTTAACAGTGGAGACAGCTGCATGTGGTAGAAAAGGGGAGGCTGGAAAGGGATATGAAGAGAAGGGAGGAATAAGTCAAAGAAATGTGGTTGAGGAAATAGCTTAGCACGAGCAATGTGAGTGAACATAATTCCTGTTATGGTTTAGACTGATCTATAGTCTTTCATGTTGAAGGTCTTCTATTTTTAAGGCTCTCCTGCCACAACAAAAATTACTTAGAAGGCAGGAAATTTAGAATTTTTGGAAAATGCTGATGTGACAAGTAAAGCTGTTTGTCAGAAATATGCAGTCCTGACAAATCTCTGTCTTATAAAAGCAGTGTCACTTTTATTTCTTCTGTGTAGTCTGTTTGGCAAACTGAATTATTAAATTTGCACACATTTTCTGATTATGGGTTTGTGAGAATTTCAAGATTTCAGGTGTTTGTTGACAGTTACATTGAGGACATTTTTTTCAGAAAATTATTCTTGTAAAATGTAGAGACTTTTATTTTGTTCCTGCTCTAGCATCACTGAAGTTTAAATGGCAAAGGAGCCAATGGAAAAATATTAGGGGCCTCTGGAGCAGTCTTCTGGTGTCATCTACTACCAATTCTCAGCACAGATGTACCAAGAGAGACTGAGAAAGATGTAGCTTCTGTCACTATCATTAGCAGCAGCCACCAAGGTACGTGTGCTCATGTCACATTACAACCCTGAAAATACTTGTCTTTGACACCTTATTCCCAAAGTTCCTCTGCTCCCCTTTACCAAAGTCTATATGAGGTCTCTCCCTTTTGCGTTTCTTGCAAGGCTCCCAAACCACATTTTAGAGCTGTTCCATCAAACCTCTGTTCAGTTATTATATATTACATAGACATAATTAATGAAGCATTTTGGTCAACGGAAAGTTCAAACATGAATTTGTCCTCATAAGCTGCAATGGTCTGAGGTGACTGAAATAAGAAGGAAGTCAAATAGGTTTTGGGAGATGGAAGTGTCAGTTATTGCAACTGTCTGCAACATAAAGGATTTTAAATCTCAAGATATAGTTATGCAAGAAGCATGAAAGCATCAGTGCAGTCAAAATTAAATTTTTCTTTTAAATAGGAATGTATATTAATGTACATTTGTCCCTAGTATTTAACCTGCTTTAATTGTTTTCGTGAACTAAAAAGGCGTGTATTTCTAATTACATGGAGATAACTGCTGTTCACACTACAGGGATCCTTTGTTTAAAAGCAATTCTTGCCATGCTTTGAAGGCTGTTGGAGAAATATATTAGAAAGAACAAAGTCTCATGCTTCTGTTCACTCAAAGCAGCGAGTAACTTTAAAAATAAGATAGATGACTTTTTTTATGGGGTTTAAAATTGATTTAAAATTTGATATTTTTTTAATGTGTCAGATAAAATTGTCCTATCTTTAACTCAGATGTATATTTAGGTTAGCATGTAAAATGCATTGATAACTTGAAAACAATTTAATAATTACGAAGGAATTAAAGCAGGTGTATATGTATCATGGAGCAGTGTGAAGAACGTGGCTTTCAATAGCACGCTCTTATAGGGCGTCTCTCTATGACAGCACTAAATTCTATATATAGATGTATGCAAATAACCCAAATACTTATTATTTCTCTTTTTAGAAAAAATTTACATCACCTTGAACTTCATGGTTTTATTTCCTTTCCCTATTCGGTTATTGGTGACAACCAGCCACATGTAGTTAACAGCAATAATGCAAATAGGTATTCTGCTTCAAATGAAAATAGTCAGATACAGTTATCAAATAAATGAATATGGTTTTAATGAATTCACACAAATATCCCTCAGTTTTCAAACAGATTTGAAAACTGTCATGGTACAAACTTTCTCCAAACTATGTTCTCCTCAGGACAAACAAGACATCCCCTGATTTAGTAAAAAAATTCAGTGTCTATGTCATTAATGTGAGAATGCTCACAAAACATAATCCCATCAGTACCTGTGTGTTACAAAGATTACAGAGATGAAGTCAGTTTTATGATTTTGTAAAGTAACTGGCAGCACTGAAGAACGAACCAACAAATTATGCCCTGAAGCAACCAGTGTGACTTTGAATAGAAATAAGGCATCGTAGGGTTACTTAACGCAATATTTCAAAGCAAGTGTGAAGATTTGCTCATCTTCTGCATGTAGTCAGTGTTTTCATTGTACAGTGCAGGATATTGTACTTAAATAATTGTTGACATTTTACACATGTGGTGCATATATTCTAGAATACAATAATGATCAAAGGAGTTGCCTGGGCCACTGGAGATATTATGTGTCATTGATATAAAGCCAGAAAAGAGAAAGCACCAACAAACCAAACTCACAGAAAGTCTTCTATAGTTAATAACAACTGTCCTCCTGTCACCTCTAGAGGAGATGAAGGTTAGAGCACAAGATATCCTGTCTACATTCTAGCCGGGAGACTCTTAGAAAGTGTATTCTTTATAGCCTGGTCCTTTCTGCCAACTTTGATTAGTGATCTCCAAGGATACAATGACAGCTCTGCGGATTTGCTGTCCGTAGGTTACATTGCCATAAAAATTCTCACCCATAAATACGTCGTTTTGATAAAATATCCGTGTTAATTTGCAATAATAGTTTTCCAGCTTTTATAATAGAGCTCATATGTGGACATTAGCTATTGCAGTGACATCCTGAACTTTTGAATTTGTGAAGGAATAGTCTACTGGTAGACAGGACTGTGGAACACACTTCTTAGATGCCCTCTTTCTTCGAGAGTGTCACTTCGGTCAGATGGATTTACACATTTTCAAGGACAGAGGGGAACATTAGGATCATCTGATCTGAAAATCCATGTTAAAAAAACCCTTCCACTATGTGGCACACATAAAAATGGGCTGATATTGCTGGAAGTATTCACCATTGCATCTAACACTTTTTCTGACTAATATCAAGTAACACAACATCAGCTCTGTGACATAGAGAAACATTCTTATTTTGCTGAATCCTACATGGGTAGGATTTATGCTGTCACCTAACCAGAATTAAGCCATAACTAGCTGCCATATCCATTTCAATGCCCAGACTACTAAATCCCATTGCCAGTCAAATAGATGGATATGGATCTCTACCAACCAACTCTTTGGCAGATGATGATTTAAGTATCTAAGCATCTGACACAACTGCTGTGTCATGTATTTCTTTAAATTCGCATGCTGAGGAAAAGCATGGACTTTTTAACCCATTTTTCCATTGTTGTTCCCAAACTGAAGCAAGTGGGTCATCTTTAAGCAGAGCATAGTACCATTGCATAACCTAGTCTTACAGCTTCTCCAGCTCCCAACTTCCCAGTGCATGGAAATTTTGTACCTCCAGAAGGGAAAAGCCACCACTTCCTACCAAGTGGATTAGAAAAATAGTTCACTTAAAAATGGTGGTGGTATCCCTGCTGGTATAATCCCAGCTGGCACTATCCCTGCTGAAAGTAGAAGGCAACCCAGCAGTACCTTACAGTAACAAAAGCAAGATACAATCGTCCAAGTGGCAGCAACTTGAAAACCAGAGTGGGGAGTCAGGGGAAGGAAAAGAGCGCCTGTCTTCATGAGGATGCCCTTGCTGAGGGCTACATCTCCTTCTATCTATTCAGAAAGACCTGTTCCAAAACCAGGCAGAATAGCTGGGATTCAGAGAATGCTTTCCTGACGCTTTTACCTTGTCAGTTAAACAGCTCTAAGAATTCACACTAGTATCACTACCCTTGGGCTGTGGCAGCCCTGGGACTTCTAGAAAAGGTACTAAAACCCAAAGATGCAGTGTATAATTTTTACCTAAACTACTCAGGACTGAAGGGAAGAGCCCATCCTCTGCAATGAATTTTCGTTACATTTTTTTTATGCGGGAGGCCAGGAGGGAGAATGATAAGGGATCTAGTTGCAGGGCTTGGCAGTGAAGCAGAAATAAAAACAGCAATTTTGGTGATAATTCTGGTTCACTTAGCCAGATAATGTTTCCATGATTCTTTACAACTACTTCTTTTCTCACATCATTGAGTTTTTCTAGTCTCTGATGTCTACTTTTCTCTCAAAGTAAAGATTTACCAAGTACCTTCTATATTGTCCCATAAGCAAAGAAGACAGGGCTACAGAACCAGCTATTTTCCCTTTAAATGGAGAAGGACAAAGATTCATGTCCAGGTTTCCCTGTGTGTTAACTGGAGAGGGTGGATTCAGACGGCAGAACTGTCTGTATTAACATGCCCCAAATGTATCTTTTTAGCCTTCTCCAGTTTAGTCTTTCTTATCCCCTCATCTCATTTTAATGCCTGGAAATTCCAGGCTGTTAGTAAGACTTGCTTTCCGTTATACTCAATTTCTTCATTCAATATGCATAATTCTAATAAGATGAGAAATTTAACTTAGTTCTCCGTTAGTCCTAAACTCAGTGCATCACAGGTTTCTTGAATTCAGATGGCTTCATTTCTTGCTGCTTTATTGAAGTCTGTTTTTCACATCTTCTGCATCAAGGATTTCTCCTCTGTTTCTCATATTCATTTTTCATGAGGCCTAAAGTTATCCTCCATTAAAAAAAAAAAATCCTTACTTTGCAGTAGCACCATCTTAATGGAAAAGATTTAAACATTTTCAAATAATTTCATTTTCACCCTTAACGCTTTCAGTCAAGAAAATTGGTGGTCAGCTGTGGATGTGAATCAATGTTCTGTCATAGTATTAATCAATGTGGACTAAATAACTGAGAACTCAGCTTCTCATAGGTAAAATGAGACTGCATGACATGATTGTGAAGCGATTTGTTTGTATTACGTTAAGGTAAATAGCACTCTTTGCTACAGATGGCAAAAGGGTTACAAGTTGAGGGTGTTGTTTTAAGAGACTGCTAAACAAGGCTAATTATGAAAGATACGATGTGCCAAAATGAGAGATTAATACTGGCATAAGCAAGCTGGGGCTCAGGTTACAGACACAACAGTTTCCAGTGTCAGACAATGCCATTTCAGCATAAAACCAATCCTGCTGCTTTCCTTTAACTTTCATATTTTCATCTGTTTCAAACATCCTCACCCAGAGTTTTTCAGGATAAAAACTATTGTATGATTGAAATCAAGTGTATACATCTATTAAATCAAGTGTATACACATATTAAATATAGTGAAATAACAAAAAATAGCATAACTCTGCATTGAAAGGTTAGTAAAAAGCAATGTATATTTTCCTTTCAAAATGAAAAAAGATGGCATTATACGATCTTTACTTCGTAAGAAAGTTATTTCATATAAAAATTCATACAAGCAAGAAATGTTCAGACCAATCATATTACTTCATTGGCTGAACATCCCTAAGTACATTATAATTTAGGTCTTAAGGTTTAATTAGCAGAATACAGTTTGGGCAAATGAACAGCATGGAGGTGCCAAAACAGGAAATCCTAAAAATAGGAACCCATAAATCTTCCCACTGTGGTGCACATATGCAGCTGTACAGTATCTGATGGATTGAAAATGCTGCCTGAGAACAGCATTAAGATTCGCGGCAGCAGAGGAACTCTACTGAACAAATTTCGTAGGGCAGCAGGAATTTATCATGTTTGTTCCATCAGTGTGACTCGCGTCTCACTCGCTAAACCCCATAAAGGAGCGCGGGAAGCAAAGGGAGAAAGCCAAAGGAGAGGAAATGGAGTGATATCAAAGAGGGATTTTTTAAAGAGATTTATACATAAGCTACTTTGAAACTACATTGCTTCTCGAGAAAGAAAGAAAGCAAATGTAAAATAAAAGAACCATTAACTAGTATATTGTTTTTATTTTGTACTGTGTTTCGTGACATAGTGCTTTTCTGAGCTATTCTGTCAAAATACCAATTCCCAATCCTTTTCAAGGGAGTGCATACAGTATTTCCACTTGAAGAGAAGTAGATCATAAACCCATATGGTACGCTCCTACAGCCATCACTTTGACAGTTCTTAGGACAGTAGCCAACAGAAGTGTTTTCTTTAGAAAAAGGATATAATATGAGTCTATCCAATCTTTCCTGTTCTCATTTGGCTTTTGCTTGAATTGTGCAGCCTTTCTGAACAGGATAGGTTTCCTCTGTATAGTTGTCAAGTAGAGGTAAAGACAATCATAAGACTGTCTTTAAGATCATGATTATAAACCCAAGTTCAGAGGAGGCCAAGAGAGAGAATTTTCAGCCACCACTCCCCTCTGAAGATGGAAAATAAGCATCTCAGGTCAGCTTCATTTACCCAGACGACACTATTTACCCAGACTATCATGAAGTCTACCAGCTAGGTTTCATCACTGGGGTTGAGACTTGTTTTGGAGATGCAAAGGTGGTGAGAAAGAACCATTGGTACTGAACTTGAATGGAGGTCTGAGGATATGCGCAGGGTATGCCATGGAGAAAACGACTTAAAGATCATGAGTAGCAGATTCGGACTTGGTATCAAACTCCAAGATCAGTAGAACATTGTGGATTGGGTCTTTGGAACACAAACGCTGTCCTAAGAAGTATTCAAACTACATCGGTACAGACAGGGGTCCCAGATGAGGGTTGTTTGTTGAAATAGCAGTGCTGTGTACTTTGCAGTCAGTGATAACCAGACTGTTAGCAGCACAGAATTCACCGTGCGGAGATGCGACAGATGGTGACTCTAGTTCCTGTAAGACAGCACCAGCAGAGCTGATATCCCAGTACAAAACCAACTAGCTCAACATCAATTCAGGGCCTGACAAACCAGTTCTTCACAAATGAGCTGATCGGGTAAGGATGGAGGGGCAGCCTTTGCAAAGAGACTAAAGGCACGGTCTGTCCTTCTCAGTGGAGAGTAGCTTGTGTACCAAAGTCTGCATTACCTGCATAAACAGGGGCAGGGACAGCTGCTCCTAAGCTGCTGCAAGGTTATTAAGCCCTTTCGAGAGGTGCTAAGGACCAAACAACTGTCTCTGCGTGGTGCCATTATGTACAGCTCTGCACCATGCTCCATTTCCCGCCGTACCGATGGCCTAGAAAGCTGCTCCTGTGTAAAGTGGATGGTGCTGAGCCGTGGCTGTGCACTGGGTAAATTCTAGGAGCCCAGCTGGTGCTCTTAATATCCTTGTACATAAACAGATATGCCTGATTTTCATGTGTCTTTTTAATATGCCTTTCTTGTTTTCATAAGATAGTAGCGAGTCCATATTCTCAAGGACTTCTGTGTGCTTTACCAGGGGAATGAAGTCTCCAAAAGTGACCGTGGAAAGTGTATTTAAAATTCAAGGCGCTGCAGGCAGGAACAATGTACCAGAGAGGGGTTCAAACCTTAATTTTGTTGAGAGAAAGTCCTTTCACATAATCTGATTCAAGTCTTTGTGGCTGTTATTGGCATCTGACAGAAGATTCCTGAGCTAAGTAAATGAGTTCTCAGAACAATTTTCAGAGAGATTAGGCAGTTCTCAGCCTTTTTCTTAAGAAAACATTGCTTTTGGCTAATGTCTTAGAACCTATCTCACAGCAATCGCAATAGAGGAAAGACAGTGAAGGATTATGTGAAGTAAAGCACACGCATTCATCTGGGTTTAATAACAGACCTGGCCTTTCTGCTATATACAAAATAAAACGTAAGGCAAGTGGTTGGGCTCTGTCTGCCCAAAGTGCAAGGCTGGAGCTGTTCCTTTCTTTGAATTTAGAGGGAGGAATAAGTATTTCTTCTAAATCTTTAAATTAAGACCAAGGATGTATTTTTCTTCCTGAAGAGGCTATTTTAGATGAAGGCAGTTCATACCTGCATGGGAAGAAAACACATATACTCGCAAAATAGACCTGCCAACTTGTCTTTTTTTCGGACGTGTTTTCAGTGCAGGCGAACTGGAATGTAAGAATTGACTAGAAAATAACCTGTGCATGTGTGCGTGTGTGAGAGAGCTGGATACATCAGGTCTAAAATAGTACCCTATATTGTCAAGAAATTCAGATTGAGGGCAATGTTTTAGTGACCGATCACTCTGACCTGTGTTGTAATGATGTTTCATTACAAAACTTCCCTGGCTTAGCCCACGTATTTAAAAGCAATACAAAATGTTTGATTTCTGTTGAATGACCTCTTTTGAGCTTTTTTGTTTTATATTCCTAAACATATCTGTCTTGTGACAACATACAGAACAGAGATACGACCTTTTATTTTTGCATTTAAAATGAGCAAATTTCACTAAATAGAGTACAGGTATTTTCTGATTTTTAAAGAAATAAGAAGAATTGCTAGCCATTAATATAAAATTTGCAGCTCGCTAGCTCTACTGCTGTATTATTCCTAAAGGAAATTCCTAATGGAGAAAACAACGGCTATAGCTATAAAAGAATAAGCCCCTCCATCAGGTGTAAGTCATGCAAGCTTGTAGCCATGGAATTCATTTTTCATTCATTCCCTGGGGGAGGAGTTTGGGCTCCAGTTTCTTTGCTGTTACTGCATCTCATCAACCTCAGAGGTGTGCTCAGAAACACTCCACGAGTAATCCACACGAAACAGAAAGCAGGGCCAGGTTGGAACAGTTTATGCTAATGTTTTCAACTGGTTGCTCTTTTCTCTTCTTCTCTAAACAATCGCTTCTTCTCTGCCCCCTTCTTACTCTCAGTTTCCTTTATCCCTGAACGCAAATGAAAAGAGCGAAGCAAAACCAAAGAAAATTTTCCAGGTGCACTCCCTCTCATTCTGCTCTACTCCACTGCCTGACTGGCACCTGACGGCTGGCATTGTGGCAATGCTCTGTGACTTTAATATTTCGAAGTAAAGTAGGTTAGCACCCTTGCTGTTATTATTATGTTATTATTACGTCCTCATCAAAAAGGACATCGGAGCAATCAGAGAGAAGAACTGAGAGCAGGTGGGAGGGGAGATGTGGAATGAGGAAGAAGGTGTCGGGGAACTGTTTGCTTGTTCTCTGGTGGCCAGCCGACTGTTTTCCCAACTTGCAAGAACAAAGAAACCCTGGTAACATATTCTGTAATACTAATGACTCATTGCATATTATCTGGCTGCAATTCCTCTACAATAATTCATCATGACACTATGTCATGATGGATCTTGCTAGGGACATAATCTTCCCCATCCACCCAATTTTGTTTGCACTATGTTTAGGGAAGGATGCTTGCTGGAGAGAGAAGAGGAAGCATGTTAGTTCTCCTCTTGAATCCCACATCCTCACTCCTTTCCTGCGAACCTCACATCCAAATCATTTGTACTTGTGATAGCATGGGGCTATCTGCTGAATTGTCAGTTTATATGACAAAACATAAAACTGGAGCATAAATCCTGTACCAGTCATCTAGTCGAAGGTCAGGACTGAACTCTCAAAACCTGAAGGTTTGAGGTTGATAACCTGAAGCTCTTAGGTTGATAAACCCATAAGGCATATAGTGAGCAAGAATAAGAGTCACTGTATAATTTAAACAGTTCATTAACTGACACAGCACAGATACTAACCGGCCTAGAAAACCCAAGAAGGAAATTGTCAGCTTATTTTCACAGCTTTATCAAAAGGTACTGCCTGGCTCTTCCAAATTTGATTGATGACAAATCCTTGCTCGTTCTAAATACAGGAAAATTTTCCAAAATGAGATGACATAACACGAAGTCCAAACCAAAAACTTTAAGAAGAAAAAAAAAAAATAACCAAAAAACCACAACCTACTATTCAGCATCAGTCTGAGGCTGTGACTCCTGTGACATTTCTCTTTGGCGGCTCTTAGGGGGCTTCAGTAATTTCTGTCCCATGGTTCAGCTGCTTGCAGGACCGTGAGATGCAATAGCAGTGAAGTGTTCTGGCTAAAATAGCTGTAAAGAAAAGGGAGGTTTCTTTCTCTAGATTGTTTGTCGTCATGGTTTCATATGATGCCCAGTAAACAGCAGGACCAACATAGCAACAGGCACAGCACAGGAGCAGGAAAGCCACTCTTGTCAAAAGAAATGCCCACGCCAGCAGTGTTTCCCTAGCAAATGTCCCTGAAAGCACAGCCTCAGGGCGTAATCACTAATGGGGCAGAGATCCAGCCCAGCAGAGGAAAAATGAGTGAGCTTGCCACGCTGGCTGGTTGCATCCGTTTGCTGTGCAGATAGATAACTTTCAGAGCAAAGACAGGAGGGGTGCTGGGATCTGGCAGGTGGGACTGGAGGATGGAGGACGGGCAGGGAAGGCAAGAAGCCATGGTGGTGGATCCAAGGAGCAGGGAGAAGGACTGTGCTATTCAAAAGGAGCAAACTGTAGGATGAGGTCAGCTGTCTAGTCTGACTGCACCCTGAGGGAGTGGCATAGGGGTATGTTTCCACCGTTTCCCCTGATGAAGCTGCCATAAGAAGGTCTGAAGGTCCCAGAGCGGCGTTTCACCCTCCCTGCAGGTGGGCTTTTGTGGTGCTTGGAGGCCTAACCTCCACAGTGGGGAACAGTGCAATGATGCAAGTAGAGTAAAAGCTGTGATTTGCAGGGTTACTTCTGACCCAGCGATCCAGTGGTCCCTCCAGCAGTTGTCATTCAGCTGAAGAAACAGAGGAGTGCAGTCCAAAAATGGGGAGAAGTCACTTCCATGGGAGATACAGGTGAAAGCACAATCCTATGCTAGATTCAGCACAGAAGAAAGCACATAATGGAACTACATCTTAAATCAATTTATCACTCCGTCAGTCAATGAGTCAAGTTGAATTAACCTCTGTGTGTGGAGCTCAGATAATGAGGACTCCAAAATTCCTTGTACTGACCCTCTGGTAAACTTAAACTGACAGACTTTTTGTTTTATTGTTGGGGTTTTTTTGTTTTGTTGAAGGATTTTTGTGTACGTGCTATCTCATAATCAATATTTGTACCTTGCTGAAAAAACAGAATAAACACTACATGCTTTAGGGAATAAAGTAGTTTTGTCAAAATTGTTGAGCAAATCTGGAAATTCCAACTATTCGGCTTGTGCCTATGAATCCACAGCAATAAACTTGTCCAGCTCCATGCGTTCTCAGCAGACTTCAAGACTTGTTCTTTAAATATGTATATATATATAAAAAATGAGATCAGTGAATCAGTTGCTCATTCATTTGGGGCTGGGAAAGGCTTATCTCCTCACTAAAGGTGTTCAACATGATGCCAGTCTTTCTAGGACTTGTACACAAAGTAACATCTCACTGATACTGTTGGTCATCATGCCAAAATATGAAGTTAACCATTTGCATGAGTACTTGTAGGCCCAACTCATATGTCACGATCTTGTATCTCTATCAGCAGTGGACACTAAAATTGGAAGCTCCACTGTCTATGGTTGAAATTGATTTCCAGATAGTAAAACATCACTGCCAGCTTAAAACTGCTTCCCGTAAAGCTTCTCTACTGTGATGCTTCATTCTTTAAGGATGAAATAGAGTGTGAGTAAAAGGGTTCCTAGCTTTACATACTGCATTTGTCAGATTCACTTTTTGAATATTTTTAATGCAGACTTTCTTCTTTTGATGGTGGTTTTCCAAGATTTCTTACATGCAGCCGCATTGATGTACACTCACAGAAATGCAGCTTCAAGTTTGGAAATCGCTACGAAGTAGATCCCACGAAAAGACCCAGACAGCAGCTTTCTGGGCCACATAAAACATGGCTGGCTCCAACTCTAAGACCAAAAATTACATATAAACATATATATAGAGAGAGTTCTTTTTATTTGGACTTTATTTATTTATTTATTTTAAAAGCTTAGTACACCCACAGTCTTTTTTTATTCTTCATAACGCTATAGGAACTATGCATCCCATGTGCTATCTGGTATTTCTTGGAGTTCATCTCCTGAATATAGTTTTAATGTTTCAGACTTGCTGAACCCTTTTCACCAGGAGTTGCGAAGCCTTGAAAAAGTAGATGAATCTCATTCAATTCTACTAAATAGGAAGAGACTGAGCACAAAGCAGCAGAGACTTTCTCTGGGCAGCTGATGGACATAGGTTATGGCATATTTGTAGTCATTTAGATATGCCTTTAGGGGAGTTGTCACTAGATTATCTCATCCTCCTCTAAGGACTGAACTTGGCAGGTGGACTTCACCTCCCTTAATGAACGGACAAAATAATAATGTCTACACTGATGAAAGGGAGATTTATATTAAAGAACAGAAAGGAAGCTTCTAATTGATTAGATTCTGTGGAGAAATTTTGGACTCGCTGCTACTGGTAGTCTTCAGGAAGAGGCGAGAGGGACATGCTAGGAATGGCAGAGGTGCAGCCGATCCTGCCATGAGGCACCTGTGAGGCTGCCCTCCCCAGGGCTTGATTCTGTGTTCATGTACTAGGGGCGCCACAGGGACTCGCTCCCCTCCCTGCCGCTTGTCGTCAGCCGGAGAGGTGATGGTGAGGGGAGGTGGGAGATGCAGTCCCATCCTGGAGCCTCTCGAGGACTCAACAAGGGGTGTGTGGAAAACTGCCGTGGTAATATGCACAGTCTATGTAAGTCTTTTTCCATAGCATTTATCTTTTAAGGGGGCACTTGTTTTCTGATTCGATAGCTAGCTGTCATCTACATTGACTAAAAATAACGCATTTGGCATTGTAAACTGGCATTGCAGTCTCTAAGCATAAGAGGCATTTTTGGTCTTTGTTCCAGGGCTTGAGACAAAGCCCACTGAAGGAAAATAGAAAAGGCTATAATCTCAGGTACTGATAAAACGATTAACTCGCACCAAAACCAAGGGTCAAAATCAACCTCACAGAACCAGAAACCATGCCCGATGACACAGATGTGCTGCAGGATAAGAAACAAAACTTCGTTCAAACAAGTTGCCATAGGATTTTTGATTAGGATGAAAATGCAGGCACTTCCTGGAATAATTTGGGTTATTTGTTCATTTTAAAAGTCACTACAATAATGACATTCAAAAAAGACCTCCAGTTAGCTCTGCAAACAAAAGGAGGGGAACAGGGCAATAAGATGAGGAGGTGTTAAAAAGCCACTTTTTGTCAATAAAGCGCCTTCAGAAGCTACTCTGCCAGACTGACTATTGGTGATTAAAAGGGGATCTCAGACACTGCTATCTAGCCTTGTAAATTTAGAGGCACAACGCATTTCTGTAACTACAATAAAGAGATAATGACTCTGAAAGTCAGGAAGTTGGATGTTAGTAAATGACTCAAAATCTTTTACTATAAAAGCTTGACAGAGGAGGGAAAAATGTGAAGAATAATTCCAGAAATCAGATAAACAATTAGTTAATACAGCTGTGTACTACATGGCCATTTCCTGCCACCTTCATTCAAGATACTGCTTAAAGTAAGTAAAAGTGGCAAAAACTGTCTCACTGTATTTTAGAAAATCCTTCTGAAGTTATGTTCTAATGCACTTGCTTTCCTACAGTCAGACTGAAATAAATTGGAGTACTGTGAAGCTACACCGTTCTAGCGAGAGGCTTACTGAATACGCTTCTTCATCACTTTGAAACAATAGTACGTTACACTGCTACAAGTTAAGATCCAGTGAGATAACTCCAGTAGTCAGCTGCTGAACACAGCTGAAAGTGTTAAAACACAAACTCTTACAAAAAAAAAATCTGTCCCCAATCCAACTTGCATTGCCCTACTATTTTATTTCTCTTTGCAAATTCAAATGATCGCTAGAATAGATATTACCTCACAGAAGGAAGCAGACTAAGACAATCTCAGCATCCAAAATGTTAAGGTCATCCTTGCCATTATTAAAATGATGTTTTCTTTTTCTTTCTATTTTTATCAAAATGTTCCTTAAAAATGTTGATGTGTCTCATGACTCTAAAATGCTCTCTCTTTTCCTTCTCAGCTATAGCTGATAATTTGTCTGGAAATAGTAGAAGATAATTAATAGTTAATTAAATAAATGCTGGTCCAAGCTTAGAAATATTTTTATCCATCACTAGATGTAGAAAAATGTTTATTAATGTCTCTTTTAAAAACTACATTTGTGCAGCTTGAAAATTTTGGTCTTTATTGTTTTTTAAATGAAAAGGGAACATCAGCAACTCTACATCAGGCTAACAAATTGTGCAGAGAAAATTGAGACATACTTTAGGTACCTAACTGGGTAATAGCAGAAGCTAATTCAGGTCCACACTACGTTTCCTTTCTTTACAATGGATACACCCTTAATCCATGAATAGTGCCTTTGACGGCTGCATGCAGCTCTGGAGCCCTCAGCACAAGAAGGACATGGACCTGTTGGAATGGGTCCAGAGGAGGGCCACAAAGATGATCAGAGTGCTGGAGCACCTCTCCTGTGAGGACAGGCTGAGAGAGTTGGGGTTGTTCAGCCTGGAGAAGAGAAAGCTCCGGGGAGACCTTAGAGCAGCCTTCCAGTACCTAAAGGGGGCCGACAGGACAGATGGGGAGGGACTCTTGAGCAGGGAGTGGAGCAATAGGATCAGGGGTAATGGTTTTAAACTGAAAGAGGGTAGATTTAGATGAGATGTTAGGAAGAAATTCTTTACTGTGAGGGTGGTGAGACACCGGAACAGGTTGCCCAGGGACGTTGTCAATGCCCCATCCCTGGAAGTGTTCAAGACCAGGCTGGATGGGGCTTTGAGCAGCCTGGTCTAGTGGGAGGTGTCCCTGCCCATGGCAGGGGGGTTGGAACTAGATGATCTTTAAGGTCCCTTTTAACTCGAACCATTCTATGATTCTATGATTTCAATACTAGCAGAGGTCAGGCACTGCTTAGAATATTTCCCTATACACTATATCACTATACAGTAAGGCTGCCACATAAATACCAAGCAAGGGAATTAATGGTAGCAAAGCACACCAAGATCCTGACAATACGCCAGAAAGATGATATAGAAAGATGCTATTAAGCATTAGAAGGTGGTGCCAAGAGGTGTTGCACAGTCTCCATCCTTGGAGGTTTTTAAGACTCAACTGGAAAAAACCCTGGGCAACCCGTTCTGATCTCAGAGCTGTCACTGCTTTGGGCAGGACGAGGCCCCTTCAAACCTGAACAATCCAGTGCTTTAAGACTCTGTGTAGAAATTACAACAAAGATGAAGGTTAGAGAACTGAGGGAAGGTCTGGGGAGGCTAAGGGGGGTTGAAAGAAAGTATCAGGGCTGCTGTCCTACTCATTTCTGGTCACACTTGCTACAGCATCTCTCAGAAGCCAAACTACCACAAAATGCTGGATGCTGCACTGTTTTCCCAGAGACACGTGCACCAGTGTATATGGTCCACAGCCTCCTACCAGGCGGCAGTATTCCAGAAAAAGCATTTTGTGATCAGGAGAGCTATTCTGATTTAGATTATCTGATGTTCTGTGAAGGGACTAGTGAAGGGAAGTAAAGGACAGCAGAGCAAATTCTGTAATTAAAAGAGTAAATTAAAATCACTGGGGCAAGTAAAGGAGATCCAAAATGTGTCAAAGAGAGGAAACTAAAGCAAAAAGAACATGGAAATCCATGATTCAATTAATAATGGACCTTTAAAGGGACAGAGGAGCTGTAACATTTCAGGAATGCCAAGTAGATCCAAGACTGGCAAAGCAAAGGAGTGGCTGAACACAGGAAGAGCAAGAGCCAGTGTGTACCTCTCAGGCAGCAACCTCAGAGAAGACAGGCAACAACAGAGAAGAAGCAAGTAACAGCTGCCAACATCTGCCTTAGTTCAGAGCCTAACAGCAACCAGGTCCTGCTAAGTATCCTGAAAGCTTCAAGACACTGAGAACTCGTAGCCGTCCATGATTATAGCTCACTATTAGCTATATTAAGTGCTGAGAAGACATAAATTGGAAGTGAGGGGGTTCCTCCTAAATTTTCTCAGTATGTTCAATGCATGTTTTTAAGAGACATTAAAATTTATGAAGGAGATCATGTTTACTTTTCCAGCCTATATCATACAAAAACTCTGTCTCAAGAAAATTTATTCTTGCACCCTTGGAAGTCTGCAAGGGTTAGTGTTTTCTCAGCAGCCTGTTTACCAGCCTGGAAAGCTTTGAAAATGATAATTAAAGAGTTTCAAGGTTGACTACCACTTGACCTTACTGATTTCTATGAATTCTTCACCAGAGAAATGGTTGCTCAGGGTCTGCAAGGGCAGCAGAATCCAACCCCAGCACAAAGAGCTAATCTCAAGTTGTTTTATAATCCAACAGCACAGGGGAAAAGCTGACAGTGAAAGAAATGTCTGAAGATTATAGTCCCACTCAAAGCTTTTAAAACACATGCTGAAAATTAAGCATGAATGGATTCTTTGGTTTAAGTGGAACTGTTCATCTGCTTGAACTTAAAATCATATACATCACAGGAACTGGATCAGGTCAATATGTTTTCCCACTTTTCTGCAGAGATCATTGATATGACAAAATGTTTAAATCCTTCTCTGTCAAGGGAATGATTAAAGAGATGGTATAGTGAATCAAGTTCAAATATATCTGGGATATGGAGTAATCTCAGTGTTATTTTTAAAGTATTCTCAGACATACTTCATAAGAAAGCATTTTCTTTGTGATCATCGGGATGCACAGCTGTTAGTGACCTGACTATTTCATAGAACGAAAGAAGCAAGCTGTTATCTTCAAGATGCTCACAAGCTGAGATATCTGCCTGAGCAGCTTATGCTGAAATGTGTCAAAAATAAAAATAAACATCTTGAAACATCCAAAAGAAATAGCAAGATGAATCATTTCAGTCAGTTGGGACCTACCATAAGAAGAAATATTCTGTAGTATCAGAGCATACCAAGGAATGTTTTATTGGTCCATTAATGCACATAATGGGAGCATTGCAAAGCACAGAGATGATACAGAGGTGAATGAATTTCAGTGATGGGTGAAATGGTCCCTCTATATGTAATCTCTGCAGTCTTCTGGGATATTTCTGTGTGAAAGCAGGAGATAAATATCATTGACTTTTGTTGCCTTTGCTTTCATGAGGATGCGGTGATGTCAACTTCTCTGAGCCGTGTGAAGTCATCTTCACACATGTTCTGATGCATTGTTTCCAATGTGTAAGGCAAGAGTTGCCGAAGAAATTTCTGTGATGGAATGAAAAAAAAAAAAGTGCTGTGCTAAACCACAAACATATATATTAAAAAATGGAAATATCAGGTAAAGCTAGCTTTGTCACTCTACTTACGAGTTAAGAAGTTTTCATTAAGTGTTACTGAAATGCACATGGAATGATACTTGATAGAAGCTGATCACAAACATACCTTGTTTATTTTTGTCTCCCAGTCACAGATGTTTAGAAAGTCTGTGGATCTCTCTAAGGGTCTGCAAACACTAAGAAAAGCAAACATATTATAGGTAGTCTTAAATTCATTATACTAGGGTCAATGCCTTCGCTGGGAACTTTTCGAAATCAAAAAAGGTGGAAAACATGATGTAACACAATATAGCACAATGAACACATTCTTCATTAATCCACCCCAAACATGCTAGCATGAATGACTATCCAATATTCAGGGTCTTGATGACTTGTTTCTGTTAGAAAGAGAAACTCATGATGTAGCCAAGTATTTCTCGCATGTAATCCTTCTTCTTTTTAGGGAATGTATACAAATTTTTGTTTCCTTCAACACAATAAAAATAAATAAGAGGCAATTTCTTTTTCCAGCACTCCAAGCTGGCTCAGTTTTCTGGCTCCCTCTCAGCACCATCGTACCAGTGCATCTCGATTATTTTTCTCCTTGTTTTCCTGGCTTTTCCTGCTAGTGGTTTCTTGCTTGTTTGTTTCTTCCCGACAGACAAAACTCAAAAACAGAGCTGCCGCATTGCAGCCCCAGCCCCAGAAACCCACGGATCCTGTGGCTCAGCTTCTGTTCATCCTGCTCTAAAGCTCCGGATAATGTTCCTGCCGTTTCACCTATCCTGCTCTGTACGAGGCTAAAATGCTTTTTATGGTGGTTAGCACACCCATTAACCTCTCAGATATTTAAGGTCTTTCTTTGCCTGTCAGCAGCTATGCCTGCTGGTAGCCATCAGCCTTCCTTAACCTGACAGGTTCACATGGAAGCTGCAATTTTCAGAGGGCTGGTGACCAAGAATTTCTGACAGGGAGCTAAGCACAAAACTACCCTGCGGCAGGAACCCTACAGTAGTTTCAGGCGCACTGAAAACTTTCCAAAAATATTTATCCAGTGTTATGTTACAGCTTCAAGAGTGGCAACTGATAGCCTAAAGTGAAGAGGATGGCTTGGTTTTGACCTGTTCTCTTTCTTGGAAGACGTGAAAGTTTCTCAAAGTGGGAAATTTGCAGTCTTCACCACCATCATGACAGGCAGACTTGAACAGCAGCACCTTTTGTAGAAAGGCTTTGGGGGTCAGGGTTGCTTTACATTCGAAGCCCTCAACCTCCTCAACGTTTTATTATTTTTTTTCTGTTATTCCAAATTAAGTAGGGACAATCTAAAGGTTTCTTACTGAGGAGACCTCTTTCTGCATCGCAGCTGGAAAAAGACAGAAGAGCTAGTCTGGCTCCATGTGTGCTTGTAGCTGCGTCTGGGCCAGAAGCACAGGGAAAAATGAAAGGGGGAAAGCCAGCTGAAAATAATGGGTTTAGCAAAGAGGGGCTCTCTCACACACTGCTAGCAGAGCTGGGTTCCACATTTGACAGTTAGCACTAAAAACTGGAGGTGATAGTAAGCACTCACACTTTCCCCCCTAATTTTTTAGATGTACTAAGAATAATGCACAGAGAAATTAGAAAGAATACAAAAATCATGGAGACATAAAACATTGCCAGATGAGAAGGTGGAGCTACACTTTTGTTGCTGCACCTGCCTGCTCAGTCGTCTTCCTATCCGATTGTATTTTCAGCTGCTGAAGCTGGAAGGCTGAAGTAGAACTTCTGATGTTCAGAAGCACAGGACTTGATGCCAGGCAGCAAACTGGTATTTCTTTTGGGGAAAAAAAAAATCGCAATAAATCAACATAAAAGTAACATGCATTTATCTGGTAGCTTTCCTGGGGGCAATTCTGAGAAGAAGAAACATTCAGAACCTGCAGACAACACAGCAGTGGTTGGGAGAAACCAAGAAAGCTGATGTGAAAATCTGAAGAAAACTTCTGTCCCAGATCCTTCATCTGTTTCATATCCCAAGACTGTCTTCTTGCTGTACAGTAGCCAAAGGATCAAGTAATTTGTTAAGTCTACAATGAGGAGGGCAGAACTCAGAAATCTGCTTCAGATCTGGAACTACAGTATGTGTTAGACTAAGGTTGTGCCTTTGCCCTGGCAGATACACCTCCAGCTGCCAAATATAAATCTGCCTTCTGATACTTTCACCCCCTCCCTGAACAGCCACGTGTTTTCACCAATAATCCATCTAGACTCAGAACAGAAAGCCTGAGTGGTTTATACCTCTCAGCAAACCATCCCCAGTACGGACTTGAAGCCGTTTCTAGGAGGGCAATCAAAACATTCCCATCCAGGCACAGCACTTATGTCCTTCTCAGCCACCCCAGTTCCAGATCGCTGGGCCAGCACAGAGAAAATCCAACTGGCCAGAATATTCCTGTCATTTTCTGGGTAATATAAATAGTAATAAGAGAAGAAGATGTCACTATTAGATAGTACTGCTGATCTTCTCCAAAGACCAGGAGTCTTATTTTACTGGTTTTCCAGATAAGAAAACTAAGGCAGGTGGAAGTGACGTGTTCAAGGCCATCTGACAGGAAGCATTAGCTGAAGGGTGTTGCTGAGGAGCTTGCAGAGTGTAGCAGTCCAACTTACCTCGATCTCCCCAGGCCAAAAGTGTTAGGTGTGGAGCCTGTTCACACAAAAGTTTAAATCACCAACCCCAATGTGGAATATTGCGGGGAAAACTTTATTGCCCAGGGGAGGCAAATGAACTGGGCAGATCTGTTCAGCTATGCCAGGAAAATAGAGAGGTCATCAGGGGACCCACATAGACTGGAGAGAAACAGAGGACGTTGGTTTCTTGAGGATAACCTTCCTTAAACATCAACCTATTTATTCTTTGATCAGTTGTCCGTGGAGGCTGAGTAAGAGAAAGCTTAGCTTTATCCTTTACAGATAGAAGCAGATTGTTCAGAAAATAGTCATCTTTATTAGTAAGACATGCAGAAGTGCAGTAGCCCATCCAATCCAGAATACATTGCTAAATTTAGAAACCTGCAAATTTAGAAACAGCCAAAGCTGCTGCTGCCACTGATGTAAAACATTGCTTCATTTCATTCAGGGGAAAAGAGAGAGGGAGAAAGAGAACATAAAGGCTGCAAAACGTAATGTGTAGTCAGATAGTTCAAAGACAGTTATTTCTTGACGGAAAGGCAAATGATAGTTTAATTTGACATCCAAGCCAGAGTAAGCTTTGTAATAAGATAAACTGGAGTTTGATTACTTGCTGCACACTATAATTTGGTTTGGAATTTTAGAATGAAAGTGTCTTCTTTTACTATTTTGTTAGTGTCTTGCAGTTTCACCATAAGTGCTGATACCAGGGCTGCACAGATTAATTTGCTAAGTAATTATTGCCTCGCTTTTTTCAAATAAATGTGTTATATACAGACTTGGGTGATGTAGAAATATAAACCATAGGAAACTACCCTGCTAAGCTTTAACTCAAAGTAGCCACTCTGAATCCAAATCGTGAAGAAAGATTTTGAGACAAGTCGGCATAAAACACATGGCACAGGAAAGCATGCTGAGGAACATAAGAAATTTGGTATAAACACATTTTCCAGCATTCACAGAGAGCCCGGATATCCAGCTTATCAGAAAGATCAAATGTTTTCTGAGATTTGTGCAAAAAACAAAACAAGAAACAAGTGACATTTTATGTAATGCCAGGGTTTTTTACTAGGAGGTTGGAGCTCTTTGGAACAGATTCCCTTCATGTACTTCAGATAACATTTTGACTGCTGTATGAGAACAGCAAATGCATCGTGTTTGCTGAGGAACAGTAGGTTTTAGGTTTCTGAAGTTTTCTTGTTTTTCTTGCATTGCACAATACAAAGAAGGGAGATCTAAAAATTTGCCACCTCAATTGTCTGCTGTTTGTGTCGTAGCATTGTTGCACTTCAGTTTTGGGGACTTTGAAATCTTTAAAGGCTACGGAGCTGGAGCCTGACATGTAGAAAAGGCATGAGCGTTCCTCCACCTCAGAGGTGGCAGCTGCCAGGGAAAGGCTAATAGCTTTTTGCAAGCAAAGGAAAACCTCTGATGTTTTCTCATCTAAGAAACTAGAATTGAAGCTACCCACAACAAAGTAAGCATAACATCGTTGGGTTTTTTTTTTCTTTGCCCTGAGTTTTATGGAAGAAAAGCCCACAGCTTGCTGGGCTCTTACTTTCCATTGGTTACTCCTCTTGCTGAGGAGGAGGATTTCTCCCCCCAGTGCCTGCCCTTCCCTATTCCAACTATGACGGTGTCAAGCAGGAGGGAATGTGTGCCTGTGCCTCAGCCCCTGCAAAAACACAGTGCAGCTTAAACTGACAACTTGTGAGATTTTCCAGGATAATGCGCTGAGAGTGACAAGGCAGGCACAGGCTCTGCCTGTGGACCCTCACTGTGCGGCGATTCCCCGCAGCAAGGGGAAGTAACTTCTTAAACCACACCAAGCGTTGGCTCAGTAAATGCAAGGTAAGAGTCCGTAGCTGTTCTCTTCTTTTCTTTTAAATGAACGGGCATATTTTCTCTATGGAAATGAAGATCTAAGTCCATTAAAATCTATTCATGGGAATGCTGGAACTGTTTTCCAGCAGAGTGCTGTCACTTTTTGCATTTGCTGGTACAAAGCAGGAAAAACTGGACAGGAGTTTGTGGCATATCTCACTCGTGTCATTCACCTGCTGTCTTCTCCCTTGCGTGCTTTCAGGTCAAGTCATGTAAGAAAAATTTCACCGCTTTTACGTTATGTTACGCCCATTTTTCTTCTTTGGCAGACTATTTTAGCAGTAGAAGTCCACTGAGCCTAGTCCGTGTTCCTCTGATTCGGACTTTGCTTGAGATCTCATTCAGTCTTACCAGAAGCTCAGCCCACTTTGCCCTACAGCTTTCCGAGGAAGAAAGCTTCCCTTTAGTTTGCCTCCACGAGTAATTGCAAAACAATATATCTAGCTGTATGAACTAAAAATTGAAGTAGAAAGACTCTTCTAGCTTTTGTTCTGTAGTTGCAATAATAGTGTTGCCATACTGCTATTACTGAACATCTCTATATTTTAATATATTGAGGCCTTTCTCCAGGGTGTGTTGTAAAACCACCCAAAGATATTACAGGAATAGTTGTCTACTGCTGATTCTTAATTGCTACGGGTAAACGCTTCCTTTCAGGAAAGGACTTTAAACAAAAAACATTTTTATTTCCTCCAGGCGTTTCACTACACCTAAGAGCCATTCACAGTCTGGGAATGTTCTTTTTTTGGAAACAAAATTTAACGCCATCTTTGGGCTACATACCTGAAGAATTTTCCTCTCCTACTAAAAAGCACCTGTGCTTCCCTTCCTTAATTTAACTTGCTCTCTCCCGCTGAGACCGCTACTCTTGTTTAGTCATTCAGCAACTGGAACTGGTTTTGGTAAGGACAGAATTTCTTTTTTTTTTGTTTTATTTTTGCTTCATTTTTGTTCTGTCAGACTTGTGAGCAGCATATGGGTAAAAAAGTGCATTCTGTAATTTTTCAAGAGTCAGGGGATGTAGTTTGGCCAGTAACTGGACATCTTCACCTCTAGTATTAAAAGGCAGACATGTCTTTTATACAAATAACATTAAAAAAAAAACCACACCCAAAAAACCCCCCAAATGGGCAATCATTTAATTCTTACTACATGAATGTTTATTTCTCTTTGAGATGCAAAATACATTTCTAGAAAACCAAATTCAAGTCCCAGGTTTTACAGACTGGCTGGCATTGGGTGAGAGCCTCAGTATCTATAAGGGGCGTTTCCTGTGCAAATTGACAAAATTTGCATATTCAAAATGATATTTAAACCGACCCTGTGAACAACTTGCAGGGGATTTTAGGCTTTCCATTTTGTAAATGCTTCTTTGAGTTACAAGTGTGTGCTTTTCCCTTATTATTTAAATCCTTGATCATGGAAAGCAGTAATAGCACTGCAGTAGACTATGTAAAATAATAAAATAACAAGAAAGGCTAAGACAATCTGTCCAGTCTGGAAAGAAAAGTTATTCTAAACAGTACTGAACATTCAATTTTTTATTTTTTTGGTAACCTTCTATGTATTTACTGTAAGTCTTATGGGAACTGCTGCAGACTTCAGGTGTGCAAGTACTATTTACAGAAAGTCATGTAGGGTTTCTTAATTTTTTTTCTCCACAAAAACCCCACAATAGGAACCATGGTGTGTCCTTGCTCCTGACGGTAAACAAGTGTATTGCCTTTCAGTGTAGAACTAAGCTGAGGAATGTCTCATATCCCACAACACATCAAATCCATTAATTTCTTTTATCATTTTGTTTACTCTTGCCTATGTTGCTTTCGCTTTCTCACCTACCTTTCAATGTTTTGTCCTTACCTGGTTTCATAAGCTCTCTTACATCAGTAATCACCAATATTCGCCTCTCCCACTTCAGCAACGTTTTGTGCTTTTGCTACCCAGAGTTATTTTTTATTCCTTTGCTGCTCTTGAAAGTTCACTTCTTATTTAGTCTTGCTGTTCATGCACTATCTTTTCCGTTGCTTTCAGAAGTTTTCATTCCCTTATCAACTTCTACTGCTACCTTATTTCTTCTTTCCTGACTTCATCACTAGATTTGTTGGGGGTTTTTTGTGGCTTGGTTGGTTTTTTTAAAATTCTCATACTAGTTTTTAGGATCCTTTTCCGCGTACTCTGGCTTTCTGACCATCTTTGTACTAAAGCTCTGTTTTCTGCAGCTCTGATTTGCTTAAATTTCACATCTCCTGTCTGCGTACTTCATCTGCCTTTTACTGAACCTTCATCTCCAAGTTTCTTTTAGCCATATTTGTTGCATTTGGTGTGTCGAATTAACGCTTTGAATTAATAGAAGTTGTGTAAGCATTTTGGTTGGGGCTTTTTTGTTGTTGTTGTTGTTGTGGGGTTTTTTGTGTGTTTGTTTGGGTTATTTTGCGAAGCTTTGCATGTTTGTTTTTTTTCTTTTCTTCACCAGGCTTTCACTAGGAAGGGGCAGTC